>NW_027071803.1:0-78956 GCF_002906115.3 Quercus suber | reverse complement strand
AAAACACTTAATTGAATTACTACAATTAAACATTTATTTTACTGGCATAAAATTAAAATGAGAATTGCCTATATGAAAGGGATGAACACCATGCTACAATTTGGTTTTGGGCATTTTACTTGCGACATTTTGTGTGTGTGTGTGGTGATAATAGGGTTCAAACTTAGAATCTTTAAACGAAATGAAATCACACACACTAAAACACATGCATATTAAGAGTGCACCTTGTATGTGACATTACATAATCCATTTATTATATTAGCATAGTTAATTTTGTGATCTCAATGTTCATCCCTAACTTTTGGTAGGTTCAATTCTATCTTATGGTTACTACTTTTTCTTGTACGTTATCTAGACCAAATCATAATCAACCATTAAATATATATATATATATATATTTTTTTTTTCAGAATTATAAATTCTATGTAGAATAAAGACACTCATACATATGAGCAAGAATAAGATTCTAAAAAAAAAAAGCGTACTAAGATAATTATCATAAAAGGCTTTATAAGATTTTGTTATCCTTAATTTGAAAAGACTCCATTTTAACTAAAAAAGAAGAGGTAATGTTCTTACAGTAAAAAGTTTAAGTGAAAGAGGGCAATCGTGTTATGTCAATAAGGAGTATTTTGTCATAGAGTAGTAAAAATAGATAGATATGATAATTTTACTACACTAAGTTACGTGGTGATTAGGTTATATTATTGAGAAAGGAACAGAAGGTCTTGGGCCATTGACTATATATATTGTTCTGTTTATTTTATTTTTCTGGTCCATCGATGATACCCATCATCATCATTATCATCAAGATCCTAACCATGACAGTTCAAATGATAGAAGCTATATCACGGAGATGAAGAGTCACCTTCCTCTGAATCCTCCTTTAAACCAAAAGCTGAAGCAAAACCTCCTTGCTTGGAAAAGTCACCACGCCATGATCAGCACAAACAGTTTGTCTTTTCAGTCTTAGAGGTTAGACAAAAACTACTAACTCTCTGGTGTTTTTACTGTTAATTTATTTATCTCATACGCCAAGTTAAGATATGTTTAAGCTACTAGGGAAATCGATGACATCTAATCTAAATGATAGACAAGATATTTCTCCATGTCATAGCTATTGAAGAGCTCACCAAGCATTACTCCTATATAACTAGCTTAGGCCATGCATGCATAGAAAGTTCTGACTTGTAAAAAGGAAGTGTACGTTGAGCTTCGTGTTATTAAAAATGTGAATTTTATTTGTAGAAAATTATAATAAATGTTTTTTTAATACCACATTATTTAATTTTTTTAGAAAAATTAAATTAAATTCATTATTTTATATAATAGTAACACTTCTTTAATCGATACTTTTATGTCAAAAAAATTAAGAGGGGATTTTTAAATAATAGTACCTAAGGAACTGTGTCTAAGTTTTACCCTATAAAAAAATAGTTGTGTTTCACTTATAATTTATTTATCTCACACACCAACCTTTAAAGTTAAAATATCGTTGTACAAAGACAACTTGTAACAATACGTGGAAGATAAAATATTTTATTGGTTAAAGATGGTCAAATTTCTCAGCTCCCAATTATTAATATATAGAAAAAATGCATTATTTATATTTTTGCCTTTTTTAAATAAATAACAAATTCTATATATTATTTTATTATTTAATGTGGGTTATCAATGGAATGACTAACCATGACAACAACTAAGAACTTACATGACCAAAATGATAAAAATAAAATTTACAAGACCAACATAACAATGGACCAAATTTAAATGTCCTAATTTGTAGTTTTGCCAAATTTTAACCATTTGGTATTTTTCCAATTCCCTAGGAAATATTTAATTTGGTGGAAATATATAAGTCTAGGGATACATCTTTTTCCACAATTTGCTATCTCAATAAGTTGTGGAATAAGTTGTATCCCTAACAAAATTGGTGGAAATATATTAGTTTTGATTTTTTTTTTTAATAATTCAATAGTTACAACTTATAATGGGGAGAGAGAATTCAAACTTTAGATTTCTCCATTAAAAACATCAAGAAGTACCAACTAGTTGAACTATAACACTCAGCAATTATGAAATCTTATATTCTCTACTCATTCTTAATTTAGTATAACATAATAATAAAAAATAAGTATGATTTAAATTCTATCTATAATCTATAAAATCAAGAAATCATATACTATAAAATTGTACTCTATAAACAATGGTTACGGTAAAATTGATGTCATTTTTATTTTTTTATTTTGCATTTATGAATTTCTACATATTTTACGGTAAAATTGTACCCTATCCCTTCTAAAGTTGATTTACATGATACATACCACTTTTAAAGTTTTTAATTTTATTTTACAAAAAAGTATAATTATAGTTTTATAAAACTGATAAAAATAAATTCATCCAAACAATTACTATTAAGTACTTTCAAAGTACATGACCATCCCTCCTTTTTAGCAACATTTTCATCAACAATCAATTTTAGTTTTGCTATAAAATTTAAAATTTCCATTATTGTGTGATCAATGAGGTTAGCAATAAATTAAGAGTAATATTAGAGATACAAACTATTTTATAACATTTTTACAAACTATTAATGTAGTCAATTTATTGGTTTTCATCTAAGCCCACCATTAACATCACTTTTTCATTTACCAATAATCACTCGCCACATCAGCAGTTTGTAAAATATTTTGTAAAATGGTTTGTATCTCTAGCATCACTCACTCATAAATTAAAGGAAATTTTACAACATGTTTTAGCTTTCACTAAACCTGCCCACTCTTTTCTTCCAAAATCAAAATGAAGTATCAAAGTATAGACCTACTAAATAGAAAGAAAAATAAATGCAATACACTATTTATTTTCCCTTTTGAATTGAAAAGGTTAAATGATTTATTCCTCTTGTCTCAAATTATGTTTATTTACATCTATTGAAGGTAAGGAAATTTGGCCTATTCCAAAGGTAGAGTGCTAGGGAGATTTCGATAAATGAAAACTCTCTATTTTCTATTGATAATAGGCATTTTATTTTGGGCTTTAAAATTCTAATTAAAATTCGTAGAAAGAAAAGAACTCACAAATGTGGTTAGGCATATTTTAGCCACATGATAGAGACTTGAAATATTTTCAAATTCAACTTGTAAATGTGCCAATTATTACTCTTGTAGGGACTAGAAAAATAAGTGGCCTAGGCCAATTTAGAATAGTGGGTTGTGCCTTTTAACCCTGGCCCAAATCAATAGAATTTATAAGAGGAGGGAATGAACAACAACAAAGGTCTTTGCCTGCGGACAGGAACGAGGTAAAATATGGTTTGTATTAAGAAACAAATGAGTATCAAGCACTCCAAAAGTTCTCACGAAGAGACTAAGCTTGTTTAAAAAGTAATACTCTTCACTCTCTTCTCTCAATGTTCTTCCTTCTGTTTCTTTTTCTCTTTTTCCTTGATCTTTTCTTCAGTGCTCCCTCCTTTTTCTTATATCCTTCTTTTTCTCATATCTTAACCATCCATTCTTACCTAACCCCACCCTTTCATGACACTTGTTACTTTTTACATCTGAAGAAGATGGTGGAAGGAACCTGCTTAGTTGTGACTTACACTGTTCAGATGGGTAAATCACCTTTATTATTTAAGCGTATTGTAGCCTCCAAAAACATTTCAATTTTCAAATTAATAAATATTCTATGTTCAAGTTCGAGCAATAACGCCGACATTTAAATTTGGAGGTTGGTGGGGGTGATGAGCAAGCCAAATCTTTAAAACATCAGTTTTTCCCCTAGCTCATGTAACAGTTTTCAAAGCTAAATTCAAAAAATCATATATTTCTCAATTCTGATTAGAATTGTCTCATTCTTGTGCTCAAATTGTATCGAGACATCTACTAAATACCTTATTTTGTAAACAACCAATTTCATTTCTCGATAGTGATGCACACTGTAGGACACTAATTGATTTTTGTTTGTTATTTTTCAATTGGTATTTTTATAAAATTAAATAAGTACAAAAAAAAGTAATAATCCAATAACTAAGTATACCTTATATTTGGTTATTTATATGATATATTATATATTTGGATTAGCTTTAATAATAGACATAAGTGAATTTTTGACAACAATGATTTATCATACTTTTTATTTTGACAAGGCATGATATATACTTTGGGTAAGGGATAAAAACAAAAACCATCAATTGTCAGTTACTGCTCATGTATGGTGTATAAAGGCAAGTTAATGGCTGGGAATGGTGGATCATATCACGCTTGTTAGTGTGTAATTTTAATCAGGGGAGTAAAATGATTTTTTTAGTCAATAGTTCGTGGCTAGGGCTCTGTCGAACTGGATTACGCCCTCCTAGTCCTATCTTTGTAATGAGAAATTACCCCATTTTCCTTTGGATGGCTATAAGGGCATCAGTAAAAGTTTCTTTATCAGACAATTGTAGACTCTACTATGGTCCCCACTCAATTTGTCCAATTCTCAAATATGAGCAAAATCTTTATTTATCGCTATAACTTCCCACTAAGTACTTAACTTTCAATGACAGTTGTAAAAGATAAGATTGAACATTCTAACTTTTATAGTAGTTGTGGAAGTTAAGTTTGAACCTTTTAACTTCCACACACATTGAGGAAGTTACTAAACAAGTAACCATTCTAAAGCTTACTATATAAGGACTCATCCACCTCAAATGAAAGTAAGTTTTCACTACTCCTAAAATTGTAATTCTTGAGTTCTAGAGAGAAAAACTAACTTAAGCATCAGAGGGTTCTTGGCCAATTCACTTTGGTCACCTTTGATCTTGTGTCTTTTCTTTTCAAGCCTTCCAAGCAACCAATAACCCATTGAAGCCCAGAACATTCAGTTTATTGATTTTCTTTGCATCATAAAAAACTATTGTAAATAGTGGTTGTAGGGACCTGATTTGAACTCCTAGTCCAAGAGGTATATGGACCTAGGCCCAAAAAGTCTAAAACAATAAATTTGTAAAGAATGGGTTGGAAAACTAGGTTTTAATAAATCAAGCAACAAATAAACAGACATTGATTACAAAGAAAGGAAAATAACGAACTTTCATTAAGAAAGAACGTCCTCGGTGGAGTTCGAGAAGACTGATTCTTACGTATTGCTTTTTAGGTTTGATTACAAGTCTGGTTCTAGATTACTATAGTATCTATTTTCTAATTTTTCGATTCCCCTTCCTTTAGGGGCCTCTTACATTATATATCTCCCTCCTAATGATCTTGACCTCCCACTTGTTGATCATCCAAACCATTACTTGAGTGCCTGTCTCATCAGACACCCCCTTTGGCTTTCTGTGAGTTGCAGTAGCTAAGGCAACACTGTTTAGGGGTCTTCTCCACGTAAATGCGGCCAGAAAATTAGTAGCAAGGCATTCAATGCGTTGGCAGCACCTTTTCCTTAGGTATCTCCTGGCTTTCACTCTCTGGTACATTTGAGATGTACGTCCCTGCCACTGGAGCTTCCTAGAAGGTTGCCTTAATCATTAGGATCTACATTAGATCCATGTTTAGCCTATTCGAGGAGGTATTCCTCCTAAAACCACCTTCCCATTAATATCATACTCATGAAGCTGTGAGCTTAAACCACTTACTAATATTTAATCGTCCTCGGATCACTCGTGTTCTTGGCCAAGGCCTAAGGCCTAATACCAGATTTGGGCCTTTACCCCTACAATAGCCCTTCAAAACTCCAATTTTTATCTCTCATCCGAGGAGAAAAAGTAGGGTTTTGATTTTTCATGTGTCAATGTTATTTTGCCTTTTGATTTGCACATGTGGAAGTTTCGTTTTGCGCACCCCATAATTGTTATTGATGCTTTGGAGCCCGCGAGACGTCATTAATTGCCCTAGGCGGCGTCTTGTCCCCCACATCTAATAGTGAGGCGCTAATCCAATGGCTGACACGTTATGATATTTATAACAAAAAAATAATTATATATATATATACAAAAAAAAAAAAAATGCCTGGGTCAGTTTGGTCTTCGTCAATGTGCACATCTCTGCGCCGATGGCCGCATCGGTCCAACGTTGTTAATGAAGAGCTAGCGCCGACCACTGTGCTGAAAATCTAGCCGCAAACCTGACCAGTGTCGGAAAACCCGCCCTTAAAGAATTTAAAGTTCAACTAGAAATATTGGACAATTTTTTATTTAAAGAAAAATAACATCACCAAAATGTCAAATATTCTTTAGAACCAAAATAGCATCAACAGACTATTTTGGATGGCCTTAACATAAATGGTTGCTGACCTATCCTTATTAGGTGTCAATTTTCTAATCATTGAATTAAATAAATGATTGAGATTAAAACTATTGCACACCGTGAGATCTCAATCCCCTTAGGAAAACAAAAACTGGATACAAAATGTCCTAGGTCGTTTTGAACAGCTCCTTAACTGTGTGTATTTCAATTAAATTTTACTGGTCACATGAATCATCTCTAGCATTTATGCCCATCGTACATTTTCAGTATTTCTGGATTAAGATCTGTTCAGCTGTAAAAAATTTGATGAATTGATGTACTCGCCTCCATTCCTTTATTTATTGAAATGTATCGTCGTTTCGACTGAATGAAGGACGAATTAAGGCACCACACCTACTCCAAAAAAAGCAAAAAGGTTTGACTGACAGCTATTTGTGAGAGTCTTCAATAGTCATATTATGTTGGAAAAGATGTCACCAGTTCACACTTGACATTGACAAGAGTAATATCTCTTGTATTCCCTTTTTCGTAGGAGACTTGAAAATAATATAATATATTATTATTTGCCTTTTAGAGTAGACATTAATAAAATTTTTAATTTATTTATCTCATACACTAAGTTAAGATATGTTTAAGTTATTAGAAAAACCGATAATATCTAATTTAAATGATAGACAAGATATTTTAGCTTTTTTTTATTTTTGATAAGTCCATGTCATAGCTTTTGAAGTGCTCATCAAACATTACTCCTATATAACTAGCTTAGGTTATGCATGCATAGAAAGTTCTGATTTGTAAAAAGAAAGTGTACTTTGAACTTCGTGTGTTTTTTTCTTTTTTTTTTGGGAGAACAGAGGTAACTGTGTTTAATCATTATAATTTTTACTCTTATCACTGGCTAAAGGCTAAGGCAGTAGATTTCTTTAAATTTCTTTATCCTATTTATTAATGACCTCTCATCTCTTCTCTAACAGCTTCAGCAGTTCTCTCTAAGATTCTTCTCAAACGCTTGATTCTTCTCAAACGCTTCTTTCTTTCTCTCCATTAAACTCTATGGCCAGTGAAAAATTCTCATCTACCCCCTTGACGAAAAAACGTGTTTCTGGTTATGCATCAGATTCAATGGAAGAAGTTGAGCTTAAGGAGAACGAGAGCAAGAACCATATTCCTGTTGCTGTAGCCGATGCTAATGCTACCAAACATCCTGCTAAAACTCTGAAGAAGAAGAAGAAAACAACTAAGACCCATCAACCTCAATCACAAGGTGCTGATAAGGGTGATGACCCTTCCACTCACAAGTCAAAAATCATATTTAAAGGATTTGAAGCTCGTATCAATGAACAAGGAGTCCAGTCTGATTTCCTTCCCAAAGACACTGTTGCAGAGTTAGTGGAGCTGTGGAAATCTTTTAAGCAAGCAGAATTTGAATGCTCCCGACGTGAGGCACACTTCAGTGAGAAGCTCTTCGAGGCTGCCCGTGATATCTACAGCTCAAGCAAATGATAGTTTACCTCATTATCCATTTTGTCCATGCTTAGCTTCTACTTATTAATGTCCAGGGTACATGCTTTGATGCTCAGAATTTTTGGGATATTTGTTGAGACTAGGTTTATGATATCTGAGTCGTACCTGTATGTAGTTGCTATGTTTGCTTGATTTTTGTTTTTGTCTTTTTGTAGTTATTTTTGCTTCTCTCTTTTTTCTGTGTTTAATGGAATAGAAAAAGCAAAACTTTAGAAATTTATTAAATAAAAAAAAAAGTTTTTACTAATGTGTGTTTTAAAACACATAATAATTTTTTAAAATTTTTTTTTTTGAAAATTAAAAAAATATTAATAATTTAATATTTTTATAATTTCTGAAAAAATATTTTTAAAAATAAATGGCTTAACCCAAAAAAAAAAAAATGAAAAGGGTAGCATAGAGTTGGGTTTGGGCTGACTGTTGCTGGAAAGCAACCAGACAAAAAAGTACGGGGGTTTTATTGAGGGGGAGCGGGAGGGTGGAGTCGGGTCTCCCTTTTGATTTTCCAACATAATATGACTATTAAAAACTCTCTCAAATAGTGAAGCACATTAGCTGTCATCTACATTTATCATTAATGTGAGAAGCTTTTGTTTTCGTTGATGAGCATGTGAGCAGCTTTTTCATCGGTAATCAGTGACAAAATTATTTTCTCCAAGCAAAATATCTTGCGGTCGACATTCAAAACTGGCCCAGAGCTCTAGAAAGTTATTTACCACGCATGTCAGTAAAAAACTTTTTTTTCCTTTTCGGAGTAATTGTTGTAGTGCCTTAAATGCTTTCATTCAGTCTGCTTCCATTTCTTGATTGATTGAAATGTATTGTCCCGTGCAGGTTGCGCATGGAGATGGGGGCTGACTGGTGTTGGGAAGGAACAAACAAAAAAAAAGTACGAGAGTTGAAAGATATCGCGTGTTTTTTTTTTGAGGGGGAAGCTTTGGGTGGGGGTGTGGTTTGGGTCCTCTCGTTTGCAGGGCTCGAGGCAAAACCTCGGCATGAGCGTCACCTAGAGAGAGCTGGTGAGAACTACATCCGCCCTGTAATACATTACCACTCACTATGTTACCAATATCCATTAGCGTGAGCTACATGCCCTTTCCTGTTCACACCTTTCCTGTTCACACTTTTTTTTTTTCTTGGAGAAATTCCCAAGCCATATATTTCTTTTAGTGGATTAAAAAATTAGTATAATTGAAATGAATTCAAAATTTTCAATAAAAAATAGTATAATTTGTGTAGAGAAACGGTTATGTCTATATTATTATTAAAAAAAAAAAAAACAATGTGACATATTGTTATTAATGAAAAAATAATAATTTTACTAATGAATTCAAGTTAAAACTAAAAACAATATTAATATTTGCTGAAAAAATATTATAAACATGTTACTTGCATATCACTAGGTTGCCTACTTTTTGAACGTCTTGTGTACCTACTATTGTAAGAATTTTGGGGATAGAAGTTAGTTGCTGATAATGTAAGTGATGTGCCAAATGCGAATCAACAAAAATTTGTTACTTTAAACAAACTACTAAAATTGCTAAAATTATTATACACACATAATTAGTCGCTAATTCGTGCGATGCACATAATTGTTTTAAACCAACTGTTAACATGTTCAGGTCTAATTTTAATTATTAAAAACTAAATTAGCTCTAACGTAAGATAAAACATGTAATTATGATGAAATTATCAAAATTTCAATCATTGTAAAAAATTAAAAATAAATAAATAACTTGGCTAAATATTGTTCAGAAGTCTCCATAAGTCCTACTGGCCAAGAATTTCGGTCAGAATACAATGACAGTATTTTGGCAATCAAACTTGTAGATAACATATAATCTTTTGCAAGAAAAAAAAAATTGGTTTAATTTTGTTCGAAAATGCACCTAAATCCTTTTGCCCAAGAATTTAGACTAGATATAAAAAATTTAAATAAAAAAAATGCATTAGTAAAATAAAAAAGAACTTTAAAAAAAAGAAAAAAAAGAAAGAAGGGTATATAAGAATCATCGAATCCAATGCTCACTTCTCACTCACAGTATTTGAAAAAAAAAATTATATTATATTTCCTTAGAAATGGTTTTTAGATTTGTATTTAGTCCGGTTAGCATAACTAGAAGTAAGATAAAACATGTAATTATGATGAAATTATCAAAATTTCAATCATTGTAAAAAATTAAAAATAAATAAATAACTTGGCTAAATATTGTTCAGAAGTCTCCATAAGTCCTACTGGCCAAGAATTTCGGTCAGAATACAATGACAGTATTTTGGCAATCAAACTTGTAGATAACATATAATCTTTTGCAAGAAAAAAAAAATTGGTTTAATTTTGTTCGAAAATGCACCTAAATCCTTTTGCCCAAGAATTTAGACTAGATATAAAAAATTTAAATAAAAAAAATGCATTAGTAAAATAAAAAAGAACTTTAAAAAAAAGAAAAAAAAGAAAGAAGGGTATATAAGAATCATCGAATCCAATGCTCACTTCTCACTCACAGTATTTGAAAAAAAAAATTATATTATATTTCCTTAGAAATGGTTTTTAGATTTGTATTTAGTCCGGTTAGCATAACTAGAGTGTTCATTCTCTACAAAAATTAATTAATGAACTTATACTTTTACAGGGAAATTTTGTCAAAAATTCAATTAATGAGCTCCTACTTTCCGGCAATAGAAGTCTTTCAGAAGTCAATTTTGTCACAACTGTAGGTCTATACACTTTCCATGAAGCTCCAGTTAATGCCATCATCTTTTGGAAAATTTTTTTTTTTTTGGGAGAAACTATCATCTTTCTTATTAGAGTCTACATCCTTCTACAAAAGATAATTATTTATGAGCTTGTACTTGCATTAGTCAATTTTGTCAATACACAATTAATGAACTTCTATTTTCTTCTACAAAAAAATAGCTGAATTTTCAAACAAAAAAAAAAAGAATAGCTGAATTTCTTTGCACGAGTAATGTAAATACTCTAAAGAAGCTAATTTTCTCTCTCATTTCTTTTCTCTTCACTTCCCCAGCTACAACAAACCGAAGGTGTTAGCTTTGGCCTTCTAGTTCGGTCATGTCACATTGCTTCTTTTCGTGTACATAAGTGTCAGATGTGTAGGATACTACTACTTATGTACAATGAAAGACTTTTAAAAGTGAAGTATAAACATGTATTAATAGGTTGTCCGACGATGGTGTCAAATGATTGAAAACTTAAAAGACTTTTGGGCATTGACGCAGCTAGTGAACAGAAACACGCTAAGATAAAGGTAGGATTTTGCCCCAAAAGTCTAAAAATAAAGGTAAGAAAAGACATATCCACGCTGACCCGGCAAAATTAGGAATTTCTTTTGATAATATTATATACACAATTCAAATATATATATATATATATATATTGGAGTTAGATATGTCCAAAAACAAGTAAAAAAGTAAATTGTGTCATTTAAGAGAAAGAAATTAATAAATTATCATATCAAGTTACGGAAAGCTAACTTTAAATTTGACATAAAGCTGCTCTTTTATATTTTATGGACTTAATGGTGTAGTTGTAGTAGTAGTTACAGTAATCAATTATGAAGTAGCTGTAGAGTCCAATAGATTCTCAAGTCTCTATTTAATGAATTCTCAACTAGTAGTAATCAATCGCTATGGCTTCATTTGCAATGTAGTTGTAGCTTAAGTGTAGCAGTAATCAATCAATTGTTACAGCAGTGTCTATTCAATGCACTCTTAACCACTATTATTATTTATTGTAAGTGTAAGGGCCAATAGAATTTATTCAAAGTATTCAACAAGAAACAAAAGAAGAAGTTCTTAAATAATAATAATAATAATAACAAAAGATGAAATAAAGTTGGGTCTGAAATTAGAGTGTGACAATTTGAGCGTGACTACCAAGATGTCATTTAACTCATTAAAACTATTCTCGGTTTCAAAAAAAAATACTCATGTAATTGTTCTCACGAGTGTGACTGGCTTCTCCCACCTAAACAATATTTGATTTGACTCCTGCGTGGTTGAGAAACTAAGAAGAGGAAAAGGCAAGAAAGCAAAGTAAAGATTATGAGTACTTGTCACGCCAAAATGATTGTATGCAGTGCCGATATTTATTAATTGTAAACAACTCCATGCTCAAGCTACAGAAAGCAAATTTTAAATTTGACATAAATCCACTCTTTTCTATTTTATAGGCCTTAACAGTGTAGTTGTAGCAGTAGCTGCAGTAATCAATTATGTAGTAGCCATAGAGTCTAATAGATTCTCAACTCTCTGTTTAATGGATTCTCGAGTTTTATTAAAAAAATTTGAGACCCAACTAGAAACCCGGCCCAAATAAAAACCCGGTATCCTGAAATTACAAAAATACTCTATATATATATATATATATACCTATAATCAAACCTTAATCCCTCATTTCTTCAGCACTCACGCCTCCCTCCCTCAGTCTGACACTCTGTCTCTCTTAGCTCAGTCCCTCATTTCAGCTCAGTCACTTCGACACTTCCTCACCCTCACTCCCACACTCCGACACTCCCTCACCCTCACTCCCACACTCCCTCATGCCTCCCTCACTCAGTCCGACATTCCCTCTCCCTTAGCTCACTCCCTTATTTCAGCTCAGTCACTCCGACACTCCCTCACCCTCACTCCCACACTCCCTCACGCCTCCCTCCCTCAGTTCGACACTCCCTCTCCCTCAGCTCAGTCCCTCGTTTTATCTCAGTCACTCCGACACACCCTCAGTCCGACACGTCCTCACTTTCTCACAGCCCTTACTCACTCTCAGTCACTGCATTGCGCACACGCCCTCACTCATGTAGTCACGCCACGCCTCGCCTTCTCACTCTCACGGCCTCGCTCTTCCTTAGGTACACCTCGCTCTTCCTTTGTTGTATGATTTGTAAGGCTTTTTTATATGATCTCACTCTTTGATGATAAAGAGGCAAAATGTATGATCCATCATTGCGATTTTTGGATTTGATAAAGAGGCAAAATGTTTGGTTATGTTTGAAAATTTTGGATTTTTTTTTTTCAGTGTTTCATTAAAATTTGTTTGGTGGTTTTGATTGTGTGGTGGTTCATTGAATTTGTTGTGATGATAATATTGTTTATTTGGGTTTTGGGTGGGTGAGGGTTTGGTTTATGGGTTAAGGTGTTTGTGGTGTTATTGGGTTTGTTTTGGTAATTAGGATTGGATTTGATGATTAGTAATACAATGGGGATGTTGAAATTAGTGAAACTAATTGTGAAATATGGTAGTGAATTTTTGTACACATATCTTTTACCTGATTCAAGTTTTAAAGCATTTTGTTCCCATGTTCTTTCCCTTCATATCTACATAGTTTGTTTAATGGAAGAAATTGTTTATTTTTTTTTTGTGTTTGTTGGGAATGCAGAGCCTAAAACGGAGATGGAAGACACAAACACAGACATAAACAAATCTAGTTCTTCCTCGCCAAGTGGCTCTCCTTTGAGAACCAGACGTTGTCCCTTGCCAACTATGTGGTCTCCTTCGCCATTTTCACGATCACCCTCACCATTGTCACCTGGCAGCTTACCCTTAGGATCACTATTAAACAACGAGTAAGTGTTTGAATTTGTAGTTAATCATATTTAATTATGATTGCATTGATAGAATTTGTGAATCCGTATAATTATGAATTTGTGTCTATTAATCAATGAGTATGTGTAATAATAAATTTGTAAGAATTTGTTTTGATTTTAACTCCCAAACTTCTGAACCAATTAGGAATCTGAAATTCCCGACGGTGGACTTAGTGGGAGAAGACTTAGAGGTAGAGGAACAAGAAGGGACAGAGGAAGAGGGAGAGCAAGAGCCTACAAATGAGGACTTGGATACAAGTAAAAAAAGAAAGACTACCTCAGATGTTTGGGTTCATTTTACAAGGAGGAAAATTGATGGAAAATTTAAAGCCCAATGCCACCATTGTAACAAACTTTATTTGGGTGAGTCTAGCCAAGGTACAACTCATTTGCGTAATCATTTAGCAAGATGTCCACAAATGAAGTTTAAAAATATAAGGAATATGCGACAACAAGTCTTAATTAAATAACAAAATAAGGTGGATAGAACTATGAGTTTGAATACTTACCAATTTGATCAAGTTAGAGTTAGGAATAAGCTTGCTTGTATGGTCATCCTACATGAATATCCTCTTTCAATGGTTGACCACATTGGGTTTAGAGAATTTGTGGCTGATCTTCAACCTATGTTTAAACTTGTCACAAGAAATACTTTGAAGAATGACATTCTTAAAATCTATGATAATGAGAGGGAGAAAGCTTTGAAGATGACCGACAAGAATGGAAGTAGGATGACAATTACAATTGATATGTGGATTTCAAGTAACAAAAAGAGAGGGTTTATGGTCATTACCGCTCATTTTATTGATCATACTTGGACGTTGCAAAGCCGGGTTTTAAAGTAATTTTTTTATCTGTAAATTGAATGTTAAAGACTTTACATTTAGAATGTTTATTGAGTTATGTTAAATTGAATGTTTATTGAGTCATGTTATAATTATTCATATTATTTTTCTAAGTTTGTCTATGTTCCTTCTCCACACACAAAAATGGTCCTTGTTGAAATCCTTGTCGATTGTTTTTTAG
This sequence comes from Quercus suber, assembly GCF_002906115.3. Lineage (NCBI taxonomy): Eukaryota > Viridiplantae > Streptophyta > Magnoliopsida > Fagales > Fagaceae > Quercus > Quercus suber. The sequence continues at coordinate 64,581 of NW_027071803.1, read as the reverse complement.
AGTGGAACATTGATAGAAAGTTGTCTACAATAACTGTTGATAATTGTAGTATTAATGATGCCATGATAAGACTTCTCTTGAATAAGCTTGATACTAGTTCTCTTATGTTGGGTGGGTCTATGTTGCATATGAGGTGTGCTGCACATATTTTGAATTTAATTGTTCAAGATGGGCTGTCTCTTATTGGTGATGGTATTGAAAGGATTCGTATAATGAACTCAAGTTTACCAAGCTCGAGTACTATATTATTTTTTTTAATTGCATAAATTCTAGGTTAGCAGTGCCACGATGGAAAGAAATTAGGAACTGAAGTTTAGTTGAGCTTGAGTACAGAAAAAGTGGTAGGTTCCCATTTAGTTCCGAAAAGTGCTTTTTTGCTACAAATTTTACAAAATTGTGGTTTTTGGCCATTTTCACCGGCAGACTAGCTAAAAAATTTATATTATGGGTATATGAAAGGTGAGATTAGCCATTTTTAATGATGCATAATTAGATTGCAGAGAAACAGTAAAATTATATTCACAAATGACTCTGGAAAATAACAGACTTATAGAACCTGATTCTTTTTTTTTTTTTTTTGGATAAATAAGAAATTTTATTGGAAAAAGCCAAGTACACTGGAGTAAGTACGGAAAAAGAAATATTTAATGTCAAAAATAGATCGTTCACAATCTTCAAACCATCTAGCATTCTGCTCCAGCCATAACCACCAAAACAAACAATACGGCATAAACCTCCATAAATCTATATTTCGATGCTTACCAAACTTGCCATGCCAATAAGCCAGTAACTTGCTAACTTTATATGGCATAACCCAATCAGGCTCCATGAATTTTTCTCAAGGTGTTCCTTAAGAAAGATAAATTATACAATCTAATAAAAAGAAAAATTCATATATTGACAATAACAACGATGAAAAAACACGCAAATACATAAAGTTTACAATTGTCTTTTACAAATGTTCATATTTTGAAATTATTGTATGATAGTCTTATTATCAATGCCACAAGCTACATCTATTTCAATATACACAACCAAGCAATCATTCATCCAGTGAGTGTAGAACAAATTATGGAGTAAAATTAAATTTGATTGACATTAAAAAAGCTGAGGATGTTCCCAAAATTTTTTTGAAGGTTAAACAAATAAAAAATTTTAAATTATTATATATAAATTTCTTTTCCAGGTCAGGGTGGTCCTGGGACCACCTTGACCTTAAGGTGGCACCGCCCCTGAACCCAATGAATCCCAAACAGACAAAAAATCATGGACTGCAACTCATAAGCTATAGGACAACAATGAAGGAGGTGATCCACTGATTCCCAACGCCTTTTACACATAAAACACCACTCTACCACCGCAATATGCCTCTTCCAAAGATTATTCATAGTTAAGATCTTACCTAGGAGGAAACTTCAATTTCCACACCATTTCCCAAGGGAAATTAATAACAGAAGAAGGAGATAATGAGTGATAGAAACCTTAAACCTTAAAACCTCTACTTAATGTTGGCTTCCAATGAAGTATGTCAACACCAACGCTGGCACATTCGTGGAATAAAGAACTTATAGAAACTGATTCTTTGAAGACAGTATCCTATAATTTTTTGCAACCATCAAGATGTGGAATGATCTGGAACATTACTCTTGATGGCAGACCGCATCCTTTGACCTCGGCTTCGCTTAGTCGAGGAGGCATTCCTCCTTGGACTGCCTTCATGGATGGTTTTGATCAGACTTCACCTCTTCACTTACTAATACGGATCCTTATGAAAGTGTTTACCCGTCCTTGGATTGCCTAATGTCCTCAGATTGGACTCCTGGCCCAATATATACATAGATATGGGTTTATGGGCCTATCACCCCTACAATAAATATAATAAACTATTAATAAAACTGATACAAATATATAATATATCATATAAATAACCAAATATAAGGTATACTTGGTTATTTGATTGTTACTTTTTTCGTACTTATTCAATGTGTATTTGCTTAAACCTTTCTTTTAGCAATTATATATATATATATATATATATAATTGGATTGTTTATATTTTTTATTAAACGGATTGTTTATATTTTTTTTTGGCCCAAAATGGAAAAAGTATTGTTTATAAACAATCCATTCAACGTGTGCTTAGAGGTGATTTTCTTGTTGGTCTAGGTTCAATATGTATTAAATATAAACTAGTTTCTGAGCATGCACTCACGCGCGTGCTTATAGGCTTTTCTATTTTGTGCATAGGGGTTAATTTAGAGCATTTATTATAATTTGGGATTACTATATTTTCCAATCACAAAAAAAAACCTAAGGGTGTGATGAAATATTACCCTTACCCACAAAATAGAAAAAGCCTATGAGCATGCAAGGCTAGTGAAATAGGAAAGGCTCTCACAGTCTTAACTCTCATGCTGTTTTGTTTTTGTTTTTGTTTTTGTTTTTGTTTTTTTTTTTTAAATGGGGGTTATGAAGTTATATTTAATCCTTAAAAGAAAAAATTATAAGAAAGGCCATCAACATTAGCATGTACTATTAATCACCAATAATATCATTCAATTAAAAAAAAAGTATTTTCTTGAAAAAAAAATGAAAAGAAATTGTCGTAAAAAGACAATAGTTGTTAGGGATAATTTCATATGGAAGAGATGGGATTGAGAAAAATGGAACAACTATCATTGATAACAAAAATATATTATGTTAAGAGTATACATATAACAAAGTCAATAATGTAGTCGTATAATGATCCAATCAGAGGATATTTTTTTTTTTTTTTTTATATTTTTTTTTTAACAAATTGCACAATTTGTTTCTTTAACACAATTTGGTACTATCCAAATAGCACAGATTGTGTTCTAATTGTATAGTTTGTGTTCTACTGTAATATTATAATCAAAATAATCACTGTAATATTGTAATCAAAGGAAAAAAAGCCATGAATAAGCTTTAACCCACAAACGTATGTAAATTTTTTTAAAAAATGATGATATAAGGAAATAAGAAAATAATATAGAAAAGAGCAATGTAAAATTGACATACATGTTGAAAACAATTAAACTGCATTTTATTTTTGTAAGTAAAGTTTTTATTCTTTTTAGGATTTTGATTTAAAAAAAAAAATGATGATGATGGTGTAGAGAAAAAAATATAGAATTGAGAGGAATTGAGGAAGAAATAAATAAGAAGTTGAGATTTAAAACTAGTGACTGTTGTCTATTTTGTAGCACGTGTTTTACATGGAAGTTGAGATTATTTTTAGCATTTATCCTCAGTTTATCTCTACATTTTTTTATTATTATTATTTTTCAAATTCAAAACAAATATATTTAAGAAAAAAAAAATAAACGTGAGATGAGATTAAGGAGAAGGGACCGATTATTCAAAAAAACAAATAGTGAGTATTTGCTAGGCCAATTGAAAGAGTGCATCATTCTTGAAAAGAAAGTTGATAAAGTTGATAAAGTCGTATAAAAAAAGAAAGAAAAAAAGAAAAAAAAGAAAGAAAGTTGATAAAGATTAGGCCCGAATTTTGTATCTATAGGACTATTTCATCTACACTACACATTAGGATTACCACCTAAAATTTTCTCTCATGTTGTTACTTCTATTTAAACACACAACAGCATTTATGATACCTAAAAAAATGTAACACAAATTAGCATCATGACTAAATTATGCAATTATATTTCAATGCCATAACAATTACCAAAAGAAAAACAAAAAAACAAATAAGAAAGAGGATGAGAAATACCCAAAACACTTGCCATGAGTAAAGGACATTACGTTAAGAGTATACATATGACAAAGTCAAAAATGTAACCCTATAATGATCCAATCGGAGGTTCTTTCTTTTTAATACAAATTGCACAATTTGTGTTCTAATTGTATAGATTGTGTTCTACTGGAATATTGTAATCAAAGAAAATCATTGTAATATTGTAATCAAAGGAAAGAAGAGCCATGAGTAAACTTTAACTAACAAACGTATGGTAATTTTTTTTTTTTTTAATGATGATATAAGGAAATAAGAAAATGAAGAAGACCCCAAGTCCAAATAATTAGAAAGCCGTTGATTTATAAAAACAATATAGAAAAGAGCAATGTAATTTGACATACATGTTGAACCAAAACAATTAAAACTGCACTTTTATTTTTGTAAGTAAAGTTTTAATTCTTTTTAGGATTTTGAATTTAAAAAAAAAAAATGATGATGATGGTGTAGAGAAAAAAAAATGTAGAATTGAGAGAAATTGAGGAAGAAATAAATTAAAGAAGTTGAGATTTAAAACTAACGTGACTGTTGTTCTATTTTGTAGACAGTGTTTTACATGAGAGTTTGAGATTATTTTTAGCATATTATCCTCAAGTTTTATCTCTACTTTTTTTAGTAGGTTTTTTTATTATTATTATTATTTTTCAAATTCAAAACAAATATATTTAAAGAAAAATAAAATAAACGTGAGATGAGATTAAGGAGCAAGGGAAACCGGCAATTTGAAAACCAACTGAAGAGTGGTTCTATTTTGTAGGTAATGTTTTAGTGAGAGTTATTTTGAGAGAATTGGAGAATTGAATAAGAAGCAATTTGAATTTGAAAACCAACGTGAGAGTATGTTCCTATTCTGTAGATTGTATTTTACGTAGAAGTTAAAAGAAGTATTTTTACCAAATTTTACCTCTACTTAAACATAGGCTAACATAAACAGTAGGGGTATTTTGATAAAAAAAATCCAGCCCAAACCAGATATGTACAAAATATAATAGGAGAGATAATATCACAATCTTATTGGGACTCTATGGCTGAAGAAATCAACGATAGGCTTCAAGAATGTAGTCAAATTGCTTTGGCAGAGATTGCCACACAGTTAAATGCTGGTTCGGCACGAAAACTTGTAGATAGCATATATAGAGGTCTAAGAAACAAATGGAAAAATCTTTAGAAAAAAAAAAGGTAAATTTTGTTTGAAAATGTCCCTAGGTCTTACTGGTCAATAATTTTGACCGGAACCGGAATACAGTGAAGGCATTTTTGCACGAAAACATGTAGATAGTATATTTAGTGGTTCAAGAAACAATGCCTCTAGGTCTTACTAGCCAAGAATTTTGATGGAATACAATTACGACATTTTTGCACGAAAACTTGTAGATGGCATATATAGTGGTCTGAGAAACAAATGGAAAAAATCTTTCGCAAGAAAAAAAAAAATCCGTTAAATTTTGTTTCGTAATGCCTAGAGGTACTTTTGGCCAATAATTTTTACTAGAATACAATGTCGGCGTTTTTGCACGAAACTTGTAGATAGCATATATAGAGGTCCAAGAAACAAATGGAAAATTATAAAAAAAAAAACTTGGGTAAATTTTGTTAAAAAATGCCCCTAGGTCCCATTAGTCAAGAATTTTGACCGAAATACAATTCTGGCATTCTTGCACGAAAACTTGTAGATAGCATATATAGTGGTTTGAGAAATAATTGGAAAATATTTTACAAGAAAAAAAAAAACTCGGTTAAATTTTGTTCAATAATGCCCCTAGGTCCAACTGGCCAAGAATTTTGACTGGAATACAATTTCGGCGTTTTTGCACGAAAACTTGTAGGTGGCATATACAGTAGTCTGAGAAACAAATGGAAAAGTCTTTGGTAAGAAAAAAAAAAACTCGGTTAAATTTTGTTCCGTAATGCCTTGAGGTACTGTAACGACCTAAGGAAAAGTGCTAGCCACATCTACGCTATATCTCAAAAGGATTAGTCACAATTAAGACTCTTTATAGTTGTTAATAAAGCTCAGATCTACCTAGTAAATACCCGATGTAGGAATCATCACTCACCCACACACATCACATAATCAATCATATTGGGGCATCACAATCACCTCCACTTAAATCCCTAAAGTCCTCGTTAGGGCCCACTTTGTGGGGTAGTGTTTTTGAGCTCACACGTGGTCACTGGGCCGGTTCTGATACCAACACTTTCACGACCCAAATCCATGGAACATGAATTTAGATGCATGACTAACTTGCTGAACTTATATAACTCTATAAACATAACTAATCCGAAATAAATTAAAACCCCAAAGAAATAATACTCTTAAAAAAAACCTCTTACAAAAATCTAAACTGCACAAATTGGAAATAATCTCCACTATATAAAATAGGAATTACAAAATAAAGGTAACTAAAATTTTATAAGTCTTCAAGTAATACTGAAGTTGCCTACAACTTCCACACTACCTTGCCCCTTACAAAGCGATCCAAAGGTTCTATATTCCCAACTACACTTTAATTTGAAAACAGTAATTGATGGGGTGAGCCACACATTTAGTAAGTAATTATACAGAATACACAACGGAATAGAGTCAAGTAAAGCACGAGTTTGATTTCACAATTTCACTCAAAATATCAAAAATAGTTTTCCAAACATATGAAGAACCACTTAATACATATATAATCAAATCTTAAAGTCATTCGAAAACACATACATATAATTGATCAGAGCATAATGTCACATATATACATCACATATTCTCACATACAATCCTGTGAACGGATACCAACATCTAACCCTTGTTGGTGGGAGATCAACACATATTCACACATACAATCCTGTGAGTAGATTTACACATATATCTTATCAATTCTAAAAACACTCATTTTGAGTAACATATCACAAAATAGAATAATTTTCTTAATATTAACAATTATTCCAACAATAAAGGCATATAAAATATCACAACATCAAATTGAAACATAAATAAAAGGATGCTTAACTTTCTTAAGGAACGAATAGGAACTGAGGAGTTTATATAAATATTTTTACAATTCTTGAGTAAGTTTGAAAACTCAATTTGCTAAAAGAAACGTCTTAAATACCATTTGAAAAATAAGAATATGACTTTTAAATCACTTGGTTTTAAACAAACTTAAAGAACAAGAACCTTTTTAGAAAACTTACTTTGAAACTCAATTATTTTCTGAAAAATAGTTTAGTTTAGAAATCATCTTTTAATTGAGGTTTAGACATTTAAAACGTTATTTAAAATTTGAAGTTTCTCTTTCAATGATGTAAAAATACTTTCAATAAACTTTAGAAAACGTAAACTTAAAAATATGACTTTTGAAAACCTTTGACATCTAAGAACCTAAATGACAAAACTTGTGCATATTATACATAATTACTTACCTCTCTTGCTAATACTTCTGAACACAGCTGAACACTTTAATCTTTCATAAGCTCTTGAACACATTGTTTGTCTCTTCAATTGTATGTGTTCTAAACTAAGGGAAAAGTACACCTTCTAGCCTCCTTAGTGATGAAACCCTTTCTATAAAAAACCCTAATTTATCTCTTTATCTACCTTATATTTGATGCATCAGAGATGTGGGCTTAGTGGGGTAGTGGGCTATAGATTAAAACCCACTTAAACTTATCTTTTTAGTCTTCAAGAGGCCCATAAAATATCTTTCTTTTTATTTATTTATTATTTTAACTACTGCACTAAATTGTATGCACTTAAACTTTAATCTTCTCACCTATTTTGTAATACCACAAAATTGTCTACTCCCATACTACTATGCACACATATATAATACATCAACTCTATATTGATAATGACGATGACGGTGATGATCATAAAATCAAATTGGGGTATTACACTCTTCCCCCCTTAAAATAAGTTTAGTCCTCTAAACTTGATGTACCTTAGTCCATGAATAGAGAGAGATATTAGCCCACCAAATTAGCATCACTAAAACTCAGTATTAGCCATAACATGTATGGATGACAATCTTAAGAATATATTCCTTCTTAACTTTGAGTTGATGGTAACCTGATTTAAGGACAATCTTGGGTAATCGATATTTATTCCTCACAGTCATCCTATTCAATCACCTATTGTCTATGTATAATATCTTTTCCACATGGAAATACACTGGTGAATATAACCCCTATTTAGAACTCAAAAGTATCATGATAACCGATCTACATTATATCATATCAAAATCTCAAATCTTAAAGAGAATTAAGTCAGTCATTACTATTTTCAATTTGTTTACAATTATGTCATTAAAAACATTTTCTGTATCCTAAAAACACACCTTTAGTTGTAGGGGTGTGCGCGGTTCGGTAGGCTCAGTTTTTTCTTAAATTTGTTACCGAACCGATAGGGATCGGTTTTCTCATAATTAAAACCAATGCATACCGATTAGGGTTGGTTTTTCGACCTATAGTGGTGCAGTTTGTCAGCTCGGTTTGGTCGGTTTGGTCGGCTCTGTTAGACACTTACTATTCAGTATTCACCTTATCACCTTTACAGCTTTACCATTAAAAAAAAAAAAAGAGGGATTCTGTTATTAATTGGACTGGTTAGATTGAGTTTATTCTTTTATTTATATGAGGTTTTGAGGTCTGTTATTAATTGGACCGGTTGTATTTTCATGGACCGGTTTGTATTTATATGAGGTTTGTATTTTCTGGTGGGTCACCGCACTTAAATGGGAATGCTAAGCCCCCTTTAAAAAAAAAAAAAAAAAAAGGAATGCTAAGGGTCTAATGCCTTATCACCTTTACTATTCACCTTATCAACAAATTATGATATTGTAAAAATCAAGAACAACGTGTTTTCTCATAAAACAGAGTACAAAGTTTGTAGCATGTAAAATAACAAGAAACACAAATCCATGTAAGGCAAACATTCACAAAGAAACACAAACCCAGGACAAACAATCTCAACAAGCACAAATAAATCACAAATCTCAAGTCTCAACTACTTTTATGGCTTATCGGTGGTTTGCCGCGGGCCCGCAGTGAGCCGATGATTATGGGTGCTTGCTGCTGCTACAGAGGCTAGCCGAGCCAAGCGGTGCAAGCTCAGACACGAGGCGTTAGTCCGGCAAGAGAGGGAGAGAGTTAAGTCTTATGAGAGAGAATAGAGTGTATTTATAGTAAGGGAAATTTGAAAACCTGGAACCAAACGGTGCTGTTTTGTGTTTTTGTGTTTTTTTTTTTTGAATTTTTTAAAATAATTGCACCCAATATAACGACGTTTTAGTAAAAAAAATTAAAATACATACTTAGTAAAACGACGCCGTATCCAAACATTTGAAAAATCCACCTCTGTTTACATATATCGGTTCCGTTCGGCACCCATCGATGAGGGATTTGCAGCTCCGATGATTGCACTGCACTGGTGTCAGATGTCCCTTCGCATTCTGATCGCCGACACCTGTTCCATCGTTCAATTGTAGTGGCGGTGCAGGAAGGTCGACGCTAGTCGGTCTTGTCGGCTTCGGTAAAGGTTTGCACACTCCTATTTAGTTGTTTTCAAAATCATGTTTAAAATTAGGAAAATAGGATACAAGTTTTTTAATACTGTATTTAAAAAATATTAGCCAAACAATAAATTTAAGTATGAGACCCACCATTTTATGGAGGGCAAAATAAAAAACTATATAGTTTATTTCAATTCAGGCGTAAGCTATTCTTTGTTAAGTGCAGTTTCTCACTTGTTTCTCAAAAAAAAAAAAAAAAAAAAAAAGAAACAAAAAGTGCAGTTTCTCACTCCCCCTCCGAAAACTTCATAGTATAAATAGTATAAGGGTTCGGTAAGCTTTCTATTTTTGGAAATATTTTCTCGAAAATTGAAAAAACTGTCATTACTTTTTCAATTCTCGAGAAAACTTTTTTCAAAAATGAAAATTAATGTGTGCTCTAAGAGCACGTATTAGTAAAATCCAAACAAACAAATACTTCAAATTAAAATTTAAAACACAGGCTTCCGTAATTTTTGTTGTCGCTCATATTTCTACTTTCCCAGACCCATAGGTTCTCTCTCTCTCTCTCAAATTTGTATGAAAAATTAGTAATACATGATTCATTCTCGTTTTCCCTACCCACCAATTGGTTCTTCAAGAAAATTGAATATAAACTTAACTTTCGTATAGATTTTAATTATTATTCTAACTTTAATTTATGTATCTAAAGTCTAAAATATTCAGAGTCAGATTCTAGGGTTTCTTGTTTTTTTCCATGGAAATACTATTTTAGCTTTGTGGGTAGTTATAGTTTCTTACTTGATATTTAGTTTCTCCAAAACAAAACCCTTTATAGACATGAAGCCCAGGTTTTGTGAAATGGAATATATGCACAAAAATAACGGGACCATAATTTTGTTGCAATTTAAAAAAAAAAATTTACAATTTAGCTTTAATTTTCTTAAGATTTTATTTTTTTGATCTAATGAATTAAAATTAGAATTTATCAGATTTCACATATTCTCTCTCTGCCTTTGTATTATGTTTTGTGTATAGACGTGTGAGTGAAGTTGTCTCACATTGAATAGTAACGAGAAAAGTGGGTTATTAATATAACATAGTTGGGTCAAAACTCATAATCTTAAGCTTTTGGCTTAAATGGGGCCAATTTTTTTTTTTTTCTATAAATTAATTAAGTAGTTGATTTCCTTTAATCGTTCAAGTTATTTCATCATGATGCTTATGTATGCTTTCTAAATTACCTTATTTCATTGTTGCAGCTTATAGATTTCCAGTCATGTCTTGGTGCACAATTGAGACTGATCCTGGTATGCTTTTGAGAATAGTTCTTTTTTCCTTTTGTTTTAAGGATTTTGCAAGATTCTTTCAAATGAAACAGACGAACCTTGTAGCTCAAACTGTTTAGCACCTTTTGATGTTTTCAATATAGACATCTAGGTTTCCCCTGTGGACATTTTATCAGCTAGTTCCACATAATGCATTAGATTTATGAAAATATAAGAATCGTAAAGTCTATTCACTAACTAGGAATCTTAAAGCTTTTGTCAACGAGAGTCAATTCTCCAGTCCTTGAGGAAAAAAAGAAAATCTCTAGAAGAGGAGAGAGCATTTGTTGAATTTCTGATGGCCCCCCAATCACCCTTGGGAACCTTAGCCTCATAAAGAAGCAGTTTAAGTTCTGAGTCTTCTGCTGGAGGAATTGGATTTGTTGAACTTTACTGCAACATCATTTCCTTTGTTTTTGTACACATTCTGTTTATTCATAAGAATTTTATAGAATTTCTGACAAGGCTCTTTCCTAGAATTTCTTTTTGTATAAAATTGATGCTTTTATGTATGTGCATATGTTTTTTCTTGGTTTTCACGGGGACATTGTTTCTAAAATTCGTACCTTGCATTGCAGGTATTTTTACAGAACTTTTACAGCAGGTGCAAGTTAAAGGCGTGCAGGTAAGTGTCTTGGATATATATGATATATTTGGTTCAAGCTCAATCAATTTAATGGTGCTAAAAGTGGCCAATGATTTTGAAAGCTCACCCAAGCTCTTGTCCAAATAGATTTGCCAACCTACTACCTTTTTTGAGTAATATTTCAGTGCAGGGGTTTTTTTTTTTTTTTTTTTGATAGGTAAGAATAATTTATTGAAAAGATGCTACTTCATGAAAAGAGACAGAAGTAGCCTAAAGAATTACCTCATGAAAAAATATCTACATATGAATTGACTTTTTGAAAGATGGAACATAATTACTATCTGTAAGACCCAAACCAAAGGGCCACTCATAAAGAGAACTAATTCAGTGCTGATGTATTGTCTGGAATATTAATTTGGACTGGCTTTATGCAGCAGAACAAATTTGTATAAACTGGAAGTATTTAGTGAAATGTGTTATGATAAAATGAAAAATGAGTAATTTACATAGGGAATTTTACAAGATTAGGGACTATGTTCCATGAAACAAGAGCTTGCTTTTAGTATGCAGTGTTGACCAGTCCAAACCAAATAGTCAAATAAATTCTGAATACATGCCAACTTAGGCCCCTTTTCCGTGAGCTTCTTTCTTTTAGAAATGGAAGTTCTTGCCTGATAGGGTTTCATGTGTTCCATATGAAAGCTTGAGTATGAATCACCTTGTGTCATTGTCCTTTGACTCCTTTCACATATGCCTTTATGGAAGCCTGCTCTACTTGGAGAATTATTTTTAGCTGCTTCAGTGATCAGTGGGGAAGATGCTCATTTGTCTTAGATAATCAAGGTATGGATTAAGAAAGGAAATATTTAGTGGATACTAATCCAGATTGCATCTTGGTTGTTCTTTTGCTGAGAAAAGGTGATAGAGCATTTGGAAGGGCATCAACAACCAAATTAGGATTTTAAGTGATTTGGGGTTCCTNTTTCCGTTAGCTTCTTTCTTTTAGAAATGGAAGTTCTTGCCTGATAGGGTTTCATGTGTTCCATATGAAAGCTTGAGTATGAATCACCTTGTGTCATTGTCCTTTGACTCCTTTCACATATGCCTTTATGGAAGCCTGCTCTACTTGGAGAATTATTTTTAGCTGCTTCAGTGATCAGTGGGGAAGATGCTCATTTGTCTTAGATAATCAAGGTATGGATTAAGAAAGGAAATATTTAGTGGATACTAATCCAGATTGCATCTTGGTTGTTCTTTTGCTGAGAAAAGGTGATAGAGCATTTGGAAGGGCATCAACAACCAAATTTGGATTTTAAGTGATTTGGGGTTCCTAAAAATTTCTCCTTGATTGGAGAGGGACTTAGGTAATAGTCACAGAATTTGAAGGGTTTCGATGGCCACATCCACCTAAAAGGCATTTCAAAACTCACTTGAAGGTTTCTCAACTTTCAACATGGCACTGCCGCCATTACCATATTGATACCATTCCTCATTACCATTGCCCAATACACTGCCATCGTTGTGTCCCCCCCCCCCCCCCCCCCCCCCCCCCCCCCCCCCCCCCCCCCCCCCCCCCAAAACAAACAAAAAAAGCAAGTTATTAATTTATTTTTTCGACTCAGGAAAAATAGAGGCCAGTATGTCAAGGCATGCTTTGTGGTAGAAGCTCACATGCTGTACATTGCGGTCTTCCATAAGCAAACTTTCAATGAGGTGCATCATAAGCACAAAATAAGTTGGAACTTTGATCTCAGTTGCTTAAATATTTGCTCTCATTGCTAATACTACTGACACCATTACTTGTTGCACTAGGCACCATCTCAGTTGAACTTTGATTTCAGTTGCTTCATTTAAGCATGCTGTAAAATTATGATCCCAAAATAAGTATTAATCAGTTTTACTGCAGTCTTTGAAGTTTTCTTATACTGCAGCACCATTGCTTTTGGTTATCAGGGATTCTGTGGGTAACTTTTTTATTTTTATTTTAAATGTTCATGATAGGTTGAGCTTTTATCTCTCTGTTTTCTTCTTTTGGATGCAAAGGTTGTACATATTGTCGAGACAATTCTTTGCATCCATCAACTAGCTGTTGGCACATGCGATATGTGTGATATATATTTGCAACTGGTAACGGTTTTAGAAAGAATAAATTTTAGTGTTAGTGTGTTTAAAGCAAAGGAGGTAAAACCTTATTAGATAATCATGTTAATTTTTCCATAAAAAAAAAGGTAAAAGATAATCATGTTAATTAGAGAGAAGAATTTATAGGTATCGTGGAACAGAGTTGAAGAAATGTGGTCCACATGGGTAGAAGGGTAAAGGCCAAATTTTTATTTTTATTTTTTTTAAGAGGAGAAACTGAAGAGAAAAAGATAAAGAAATAAATTAAACTAGTCACTAACCCATGCGATGCATGGAAGTGTTCATCAAAAAGTTCAATATTAATATTAGATCATTTGTGAAGAAGATCAACATAGTAAAAATAAATTATACGTAGAAAAGGTAAAACTTAATTTAATCAAATTTTTTTTTTTGAGTTTATTTAGTTGCTAACTTGTGCAATGCACCGGGAAGTTTGATAAAAAATATTTATATATGGTAACTTCCCTACAATTCAGATTCTTTTCCAAATACATATTAAAAAACACAAAGTCACCTTAAATCATACCCAAAAAATTCACTGAACTCACAAATTGTTCCCAATTATAAATTTAAATTTGCAGATAAAATCCCAAACTCTAATCTCAATGCACAACCTTAGAGACCATTGTGATTCAATTAATCTCCTTTCTACCGTATAAACCTATCTCATTTGTAAAACCTAGACTTGTTTTCAAAAATTAAATACCAAAACGTTAAGACCAATTCCAGGTTCAATACCAATCCCAGCTTCAATAGTCTACCAAATGAATCAAATTCTCTAACGTATGACCTCATATTTATTGACAATTCTTATCCGAATATATATTCAAAAACACTAAGTCACCTTTGAATTAGTTTGCAGAGAAAATTCTAAACACTAATCTCAATGCACAAACCAACCACAAAATAAATCCCAAAAAAAAAAAAAAATCAAACCTGCTTCTCAAAATGCCCTAAATTTTCAAATGCACAATCTTTGAGTCCATTGTGATTCAATCCATCTCCGTTCTACTATATAAACCTATCTCATTCGCAAAACCTAAAAATGTCTTCAAAAGCTAAATACCAAAATGTTAATACAAGTCCAACTTCAATACCAATCCCACCACCAATAGTCTACCCAATCATACACAACCAATGTAAAATTTCACCAGATGATTTTATATAATCCTGAAATTTCATGAGGAAGCTAATTAATAACATTAAAACATCTCCATATCAACAAATAAACATGTAAAGGAAATAACATGGGTTCAAATGCACCACTACATATACTATCAAATTCTTTCCCAATCAATTAGTAAAAATGAAATCAAAAGTTCCAGCACACATCTTTCCAATTTCCATTGATTTGCAAAACAAAGTGACACTATAAAATTTTCAACCAAACCAAAAAGACCCAGATAAAAAGAAAACCCACACTTTAATTGGATTGGTAATATTGGGCATCAAATTTTTAGACATCACATGGTTTGAAGTTGACTATTTTGTCTATAGCATGGCGAAATCACAACGGGATACTCGATATCTCACACCAGAGAGGAGCTTGGTCCGAACTGGCTGATGTTTTTTTTTTTTTTTTAAAAAAACCAACATAACGAACCTATTAATACTAATAGCATCAAGAATTGTTTTAAATTATATTTTAACTTTTTTGATTTAAAAAAATTAAATTTTCAAGTTTAGGAACTCATAGGAAAACAAATATTTCAGAAGCCATCACATGCACACTCAACCTTATCATTAACTTCCCAAAGAAGCCCATGCCTTACCTTTCCTTCTCTCTGTCTTCCTCTTCCTTATGTGGCTTTCTCTCTGAACTCCAAGATAATTCCCACTTTGGTCAGATTCCCTTCTGGATTTCTTGATGTATTTTGAAATTTTAAAGATGAAAAACATATTAGATCAAGTTAAACTTGAGCCTTAACAAACCACAATTCAGACGCAAACACAAACCATCTGCAACTTAAAGCCAAGTCTCAGATGGTACTGACTACAGAAGTGAAGTGTAAAGTTAGGGACCGAAGTAGAGAAGGAAGAAACTGAACCGCAAATGGGTCTAGGGTTTCCAATTTTTGGGTTTCTTGCGTATGGTCTTGTAGTCGGATTTTATAAAGAGTATTAGTGTAAAGTTTAAAAAATAAAGAAAAAAAATGAATGAAGTGTAAAATTGTGGAGGGTGCAAAGCTTACATGGCAAACTCTAAGGAAGTCAACAAAAAGTCATAGTTTTCGGTTTTATAGTATATATAAATAATAATAAAAATACTGTGATATCATTTTTTATGTTACCATGTATGGATTAACAAGTTTAAAGCTTGACATTAACTTAGTGCTTGGGTTTATACAATAGCATAACAAGGATAAATTAAAGATAGAATTTGAAATGAAATACTTGGTTTGAATTCCAGTAGCATATTTCATTTTAGAATACATGTTTTTTATTTATTCAATATTTCTTATAGATTTTACTCCAAAGAAAAAAAAAAAACCAACCCACCCATAAAGGGGAGTTAGCAGTATCTTTTCTTGTATTTGATGATGATGATGATGCCTTGATGTCTCCTCTCAGGTAGAGGAGCTATATTCATTGGACCAAAAAAATTAAAGTTTTTTTTTTTTTTTTGGTATAAGTAAGGTCATTTTTTGTATAAGTAAGGTCATTTTGCTAGGGATTCACTTTTGCGCTTAATAAGTTTGCCAATTTTCCTGATCTCAAGTTTATTTTGATCACTGATTAGGTAATCAATAATGCTTGTGCAACTCAAGCAATCTTGTCTATCCTCTTAAATTGTCTGGATATTGATATTGGCCCAGAGTTGTCAAAGTTAAAAGATTTCACAAAGAATTTTCCACCGGAACTAAAAGGTTTGGCTATCAATAATAGTGAAGCTATACGCACAGCCCGTAATAGTTTTGCGAGGCCTGAGCCTTTTGTTCCAGAGGAGCAGAAGGCAGGTGGAAAAGACGATGATGTGTACCATTTTATAAGCTATTTACCTGTTGATGGAGTTCTGTATGAGCTTGATGGATTAAAGGATGGACCCATTAGCCTTGGTCAGTGCTCTGGTGGGCAAAGTGACATGGATTGGCTGCAGATGGTGCAACCAGTTATCCAGGAACGCATTGAAAGGTATTCCCAGAGTGAGATTAGATTCAATCTCTTGGCAGTGGCAGTCATCAAGAACAGGAAGGAAATGTATACTGCAGAACTCAAGGAGCTCCAGAAGAGGAGGGAGCGTATCTTGCAGCAACTGGCTGCCTTACAGCCAGATAGACTGGTCGGCAATAGTAATGTTGAAGCGCTGAACAAATCTCTTTCAGAAGTGAATGCCGGGATAGAATGGAAGAGGAAAAGTTCAAGAAATGGAGAACAGAAAATATCCGCAGGAAACACAATTACATACCCTTTTTGTTCAACTTCCTCAAGATTCTTGCTGAAAAGAAACAGTTGAAGCCTCTTATTGAGAAGGCCAAGCAGAAAACAAGCTGCTCTAGGTGAAGGGTATTTCTGGTTAATTATAAAATTAGTTCTGTGAATTTATTCTGGCTTGAAAACATCTGAAGCACGTGTTTTCATATTTTCCCCTGGTTTAGCTTAAGACACCTGAATTTCTTTTTACCAAAATTTACTTGCATTCCCCAGGTAATGAAATATGCTCTTGAGTTACTTTGTTGACATTTTTAGGACGTGATTGTGGGAATGAGAGACACAATCCATGATAGAACTTTGTCAGTACATAGGTTCTTGTCTTGAATATCACCTTTTATTTTGGAAAGCAACAGAAAATTGTATTGATTAGGATTTTTTATTAAAAAAAAAGGTGCAAGATATTGGCGACTTCCTTGGGTTAGTGCAAAATCAACAAAACTTGAGATCCTTTGGCTGGATGGAATGCAATCCCAGTTTTAATCTCAAGCACCCTGGAAAATTAAGAGTATAAGGTCTCACTAGTAAGCAAATGAACTTCTTTTGAACTACTTTTTTACATGCATTTAAAATTCACAAGAGCATTCTTAATCTAGAGGCCTGAATTTGAGGTTGAATGTTTAGCTGATTTGGTCGTGCTTTATTACAATTGAACAGGAGATATTCTTAGTGCCCGTTAGATCATTTTGGACCAAAAATCACATTGGCGTTTTCAAAACATGATTTTGGGTATTATTTGGTAAAATTTTGAAAGCGTGCTTTTAGGCCCCATAAACTTGATTTTTTGCATTTTTGCATAGCGCCCTTGAGCAGCAATTCCAAATTGTAACAAAACACAATAATATTACCATCGGAATTTACCCTGATATTCTAATGACAAAATGCAATCTATTCTTGGAGAATCTAACAGTGTAACTAGTTGCAGACAACTTGCCGGTGACATATTTATCTCTCAATTTTTTTTTTAAAATTATTTATTTATAAAAGACAGTAGAGGATTGGGAAGAAATTGAGAGTAAGAAGCAGAGAAAAGTGTTCAGGGAGTATTGCCAAAGAAACTATATATCATCGCAAAAAACGTAATCTAGGGTATCCATGGTAGAATAATGAGTTTGGCGTGCACCCCTAGGGCATCTTTCTCTCTCCCATGAACACATCTCTCTTGGATTTCCCCATATACGCCTTAATATGACCAAACTGACTCACGTTTCCAAACTTCATAGTTTTGTGCCAACTCTAAGCATTAAGACTATGAGAGTTGGAGCTAAGACCTTTCCAGTTTGGTACATTTCGCAGTGTGCATTTTATATATTTATATACAAATACATATAAGTATATATACAAATATACATATGTCCAAATATTTGAGAATATGTAAGCTAACCCTTTGTACATTTGCTTGACAAATATTTAGTGTTTATATGCAGATCTGTATCAGAAGAGGAAAAGTGAAAGCCCATCAGAAAGTAGAGTAAGGCACCTCTGCATACAAAATTTGTACGGGCATGTTGCCCTTTGTATTTAGGACCTCCAAATTATCCTCTTTGAAATCAAGAAAGGGGACCATAGTCCAGTCCAGAGTGGCTTCCGTCAACAATGTTGTGGCGACAGCTTCATTGGTCGTGAGAAATGAAAGGCTGTGGCAGATCAAAGAGTCCGGCAGAATGCTAATCCTGTCTACCTCAGCATATTTTCCGCGTTTTGACACAGATTCAGTGGCCATCAAATCAAGGTTTATGGTTTGCAGCTCAGCTCAGATTATTTCATTTGTCAGTTCAAAAATTTGTAAATCCATTGTCAGTCACTACTAGTAGTTATGATTATGATATGATATCAGTTGTAATCCAAAGTATAAAATTTGTAACAAAATAGCTATGAGTTTTTTCACCAATCAACTCTTCCAACTCACAACAAATTTGTACTGCGTGCCAAAATTTTCTTACTTTCATTTCATACACTAGAAAGCAGAAATCATACATGTAATCCAGAAGCACGTTCCAAGGAAAAAAGAAAAAAGAAAAGAAAAGATATTTATCTGCTTAAATTCACTTCCTTTAGTCTTTTTCAACTTTTGGGACAGAGGATTGGGCCATAGTTTTTGTATTTTTATCATTTTTTTTCTCTTAATATATATGTGAGGACTCAACTTGGATTGGACCCTGAGTATGTATGAGTTTTCAGCCCAACAAGCCCAAACAATAAATTTTTAGAGCATGGGTACAAGAACTAGTACTGTTCGATAGGAAATGTTATATTCACTGAGTAATAAGGGATATGTCAGGTTGATTGTATGAGAAAAATTCTCCTCGGCTAGGTTTTAGTGAGCCTCTCTTATGTATGGAATATCTGTTCTTCCTTTCTCCCTCCTTTTTTTTATCATTCCCATTTTTTCTGTAATGTCATCCGTTTCCATGTTATCTACTACGTGCTTTCCTCCATTTCCATCGTACACGTGTAGTTTTTATTTTGGGAACTTTCTGTCCCATCCAGCACCTACCGGAACCTTTGCTCAGTAGCCATAAAGCTGTTTAGTTACTGTTTAGGTATCACCTTCACATTAATGCGGCCAGAGGGTTAGCTGGAAAGCATTTAATGGGGAGGTGATAGCCTTGGAAGATATTTGCCACCTTCCCCGACTCCTCCTTAGGTTAATATTTGATTTCCAGTTCAGATACAACTTTGCGAAATCTCCTGAATAAAATGAAAGTTACGTTCACCTCGGACTTTGGTGTCCTCGGACGTGCATCATGCCACTATACATGATATCCATCCCTTTCTCCTATATTATCCCCTCAATAATTTTTTTACACTATCCTCGGATAACTAAGCGTCCTCGGATTGGGCCGTTGGGTCCTGAGCCCACTTCTGAGGATTCCTATATCTTTTTAAATAACAGACCCCACAATATACATTTCCCATAAATTACTCACTCTTTGAAACCTAAAATATTGAATTTTATAAACTAATTATATAACCAATTCAAATAAATAAAAAACGTGTAAACATGCAAACTACTACTATCAAATATAAATTTATATGCATTCAACCACTCAAATTTTAACTGCCAAAAATTAATACAAGACGTATAATAAACAGAACTTTAATATACTAAAATATATGATTATTATAAAAATAAAAATATAAAACACCATTACATAGTATTATATATAGATAAGGTTATAAAACATTCAGCCAGAGAAGTGAACAGAATTTAAAATAATAATAATAAAAACAAGTTGAAAAGTGCTGTAAAACAGTAATCGAGAGAGAGAGATACCAGTGCCGCCTTGGACTGGAGCAGAAGCTTGGAGCGTAGCAGATGAGAAGTCACGTGGGACTACGAACATCATTTTTATTTTCCACCGCTTACAACGTATTATTTGGGCCCTGAGTAAGTGAAATAATAATTAAAAAAAAAAAGTGAAAAAGTATTATTTAAATAAAAGAATGTGTATTATAGATAATTTGATGCGGGTGTTTTTATAAATTAGTTGTGTAAAATAGAAAAAGCAAATTTGTATTGTAAAATAGAAGGAAAATTTTGCACCCACTGGTTTTCCACTTTATTCAATATTCCTTAGTATTGTAAAATAAATGAAATATCAAGGCAATATAAAGATACGTAAATATGAAAATATATATTAGCTTCTTTACTCAAGTGGTCACCCATACAATGTTAAAATTAGCAATGAATGCATGTATTTGTCTCTCTCTACAACTATCTCAACTTCACATACATTCCCCTCAAAAAAAAAAAAAACTTCACATACATATAGAGGAAACGTCAATTGATACTGTATGTAAGCGCATCAGAAATTTGCCTCATCCTCGGCAAATTTCAACAAATACTTCAAAATTGAAGGCTTAGGATCATCTTTTACTTTGGCTTTGGTTTCAAAAACACCCTTCATTATTCGTATGTAAAGCCTTTCAAGCTGTGGAATCTTGTAGCTAGCTGTATGCTCCATAAAAAGCAGCTTGACAGATTCCACTTGGTTTGAAATATTATCACCATCAGACATTATGACATCTTCTGCAGAAGTTTCATGCTGATTACCATCAGAAGAAGAGGTTTCTGGCCTTTCAGGATTATTTGTGTCATCTGTCTGATCGGGTTCCTTAGATGACTTTGCCTGCAGTTGCGAATCTTGATGATGCCTTGACTTATCTTCTGCTGTTGAAGCCGTAGCTAGTGTAGCAATATCAGCATTCTTCTTTGGTCGTTTCATGAGTGCCCCATCATAACTTTGATCCAGATTAACCTCTAGTTGGTGGACATTATGAAGTAGTGCACTCGCTCTGCTAACAGTACTTCCCAGCTGCACAACAGGGTTAGATGATGGGAAAGTAAAAGTATAACCTGCCATATCATCTGGCAAATGCATAGGACCACCTTGGGCAGCAATCTTGTCACAGTATGCAACCAATGCAGGGTCCATTTGTGAAAGCATCCCATGCACCTGAGGTAGAAACAAAACTAGGGAATAAGTTTATGACATATAAGTGAGCACCCAGAACTCAAAAAGGAATGAACATATAAACTTACTACATCTTGAAGTTCATAAGCTCTACTAACAATCCTAGCTCCGTTATTATTATTTCCGCTGTAAGCCTTGGCATTGGATACAATGAGATCTACTTCTTGCAAGAATGTTGAACATGTACTATACTGCTTAGAATCCACACGCTGAAGGAGAGTAGACATGTCCATAGGGTTCTGGATGAACGAATGGTTGTTTGGAGCATCCTCATCCTCATCCAAGACCGGATAATGGAAGGCACTAAACCGTTTATCATATAAAATCCGGTTGCAAACATCTCTAAGGCACATCCGCAATCGGCGAAGGGCATGCTGCTCAGCTTCTACCTTGGCTTTTAACTCAGATACCTTTGGACCACTTGGCAATTTTGGTGCCTTGGGAAGTTCAGGGAGCTGGGAGGCTGACTTGGGCGATTTTTTTGTCATGCCCTCTGACAAAGCAGCTTTAATTAAGTGGTCAAAAAACAATGATTTGTCTTCGGTGGCTGGTTCGCTGACTTGGTAGCTGACCCAAACAAGAAAACAACTATAACAAACATTAGTACAAAATTAACTATAGGCATGAAAAGAACTTCAGATATGATATAATTGACTTATGAATAAAAGTTCTCAAGAAAATAAAGTTTCATTAGAAAACGTACTGCACAAATTTTAGGTTCAATGTATCGGGTTTAGAAACTATTAACATTAGCCAAAAACGCTAAGTTGAGTAAAAGCCATATTGCACATCTAGTAAGCATTTGCAAAATATGCATCAAAACAGAAGAATTAAAGTTTTCAGAGTTAGAATCTCCAATATAAGACTATTGAAAGAATTGAAATACATGATTTTTTAACATGAAAATTACCAACATTTAAATAAGTACCAGATTACTATTTGAAAATAGCTTTCAAAAAAAAAAAAAAAAGAGAGAGAGAGAGTGGAATACATACACTGAACGGTGAGAAAATACTGAAGAAGGCACATCTTCAATTTTAGCAAGTGGAACTGAGGATGTTCCAAGTAACAATATAGGTAAGTCAGAAGGCAGTTCTTCCAGCAAAGTCTGCAGGACAGCCCTGAGCTGCTCGTGTGCCTGCAAGTGCAATGTCAAGTCCATCAAAATTAGACAGCAGAGAAGCAACACAGAGTAGTAGATCAAGGATTTTTGAAGCACATTAAAAAAATAAATATGAATTGAGCAAGCAAAAATGGTATATTTAGCACGAAATCCACATCAGTTATGCAAAAATCATCACTCACATTATCCCACCAAAGATTGAACTGAGGCAAATAGAGTATTGATGGAGTAGTTCTCCTTGCTTCACCAAATATATGTACTAGTGCCTCCTCTGGTGTCTTTGCACTAGGATCTGAAAGAAGAGATGGAAGTCCTAGGGAATGAACAGGAAATTTCTCCATTTCATGTAAAATTGCTGGCCCAATATTATCCAGCCCGGTACCTTCACAACCATAAATCAGAAGTCGGGGCCTATAGACAGCAGCAAAGCTATAGGAGGGCATAGAAAGCTTGGTCAACTCTGATGACATTGCAATTGGAAGAAATATATCTGATATAGTATTCATGACTTTCTGAAGATGTCTTTGTAGACATGGCGCAACTACTGAAGATAGTGGCCTAGAGTGCACAACAGCACCACGGTGAGCAGCTGGGGTAATTGTTGACATGGCCTCAATAAAGTGATACTTCTTAACCTCTACTGAATCAACATCAATCACAAATTTGTCATCACTTGTGTAAACCTGAGGATATTTTTCACGAAAAGCACAGATGGCAGCTTCAGTGCACAGAGCTTTTAAATCAGCTCCACAGTAGCTTACACAACAAGCTGCAAGTTCCAATTTTAGTTCCTCGGGAAGAGGATGTTTCCATTTTCGAGTGTGAATGTCCAATATTTCAGCACGTGCCTCACAACCAGGCAAAGGAAAGTTAAATTCACGATCAAATCGACCAGGGCGTCGCAAGGCTCCATCAATGGCATCAATCCTGTTGGTTGCTCCAATTAAAACAACTTGTCCACGAGAATCAAGACCATCCATTAAAGCAAGCAACGTAGACACAATAGAATTATGAATTTGCTCTTGTTTGCTAGACCTCACAGGAGCAAGTCCATCTATTTCATCAAAAAAAATGATGGAGGGCTGATTCCTTTGTGCTTCCTCAAAAAGTAGTTTCAATTGTCTTTCGGCCTCACCAACCCATTTGCTTAGAACATCAGCTCCCTTACGCATGTAAAAACTCACTTTCTGGCCAGCCTTTGAGGCAGCACAGGCTAATGCTCTGGCAATTAATGTTTTCCCAGTGCCTGGAGGACCACATAACAATACTCCTCTTGGTGGGGTGATGTGATAACTTGCAAAGAAATCTGGATATAATAAGGGAAAGAAAACCATTTCCTTCAAAGCATCAATATATTTAGAAAGCCCACCAATATCATTAAAACTAACACTCTGATCATCAATCTGTAAAGGTTGAATGTCTGCCCCTACCTTAGAGCTCAGGCCAGCAGTAAAAGCATCACCTTGATTCTGATGATCCCAACCTGATACATATGCAGCAACATCATTCAATCCCCATACTGTACTTGTCCTATGCATCTCTTCTAGTCCCCCAAGAAGCCAAGGAAGTCCAGATCTGCTCCCACCACCTCCCCCACAGCTGGGGATTACTGCAGGGCCTTGGTCCAGCTCATCCACAAGAAGAGAATCATCAGAAGAATCTTCAGCTGGACGCTTATGGACTCTTGATCCACTACCCTTCCTTACACCCCTACCAACCTTATAATTAATTCCCATTCCTTGGTGTAATACTCTTCGAGGAGATCTTATTGGTCTTGGACATGGCTTACCTTCTTCCTGCATAGACAGTCTTTGTATATCTGCACGATTTCGCAAATCATATCTCCTCCTTCCCTCTTGTTCTTCTTTTCCCTCTTCTTCATCATCACCATCGTCCTCTCCTTCACCATCATCCTCATCATCTTCACCCTTACCTTCTAATTCCATAGACAGTTTTTGAACATATGCACGATTTTGGAGATCATATCTCCTCCTTCCCTCTTGTTCATCATCACCTCGGACTGCAACCTCTCCTTCATCTTCACCTTTATCATCATCTTCATTTTGATTATCATCTGAGACGGCATCAATATTATCAACAACTTCATTCCCAATATTAACCTTGTCATGATCTTGACCAGCCTTCTCTACTGAAGTACCTTCAAACTCCATAGACAGTGTTCGTATACCTGCATTTCGGAGATTGTATCTCCTCCTTCCCTCTTGTTCAACATCACCTTGGACTGCTTCCTCTCCATCATCTTCACCTTCAACTTTATCATTGTCTTCATTTTGACCATCATCTACATCTGCGTCAATATTATTGTCAATATCATTCCCAATATTATCCATGTCATGATATTGATCAGCCTTCTCTACTAAAATACCTTCTAATTCCATAGACAATTTTTTTAAATCTGCACAATTTTGGAGATCATATCTCCTCCTTCCCTCTTGTTCATCATCACCTTGGACTGCATCCTCTCCCTCATCTTCACCTTCAACTTCACCTTTATCATCACCTGCGTCAATGTCATTATCGTCAACATCATTCCCATTATTATTATTAACCATGTCATCATCTTGACCAGCCTTCTTCTTTACTGAAGTAGTAGGAGTACCTTGCTGCTCATCATCATCATCAGACACTACACACAACCGTTCTTCTTCTCTTGCCATTGCTTTAGGTATTGTTGGTTTAGTCTCCTCAATATTAATCTTCCTACTACGATTGGGAGATGATAACTCATCATCATCGTGACTCATAGTCATGGAGGGTCTCATTAAGTCTTCTTCTTCTTCATTCTCTGTTCCAGAAGAACTCTCAGTGTAATCCTCCTCATTATTGGGAGTAGTGTGGACACACAGCATTTTGGCAATCTCAGATACAGTAGTCCTGCTGGTCTTGCTCTTTTGCTTCCTGATGTTACTTGTATAGTACATATAAGTCCTTCTGTACATCTTTGGCCGCCTCTGCAGCCTATTGCTCGTTCGCACCGTCATTGCCTCTCCTCCTTCTCCTGATTTCTTCAAGCAAATTCTTTACAAATCCTGTGAGGAAATCAAAAGGTTTATGAAAAGTGTGAGAAGTTCTAAAGTAATATTTTTATGGATTTTTTTTTTTTAATCAGAAGAGTTATGGAATGTTGGGATTATAAACTAAATATTTAGCAATATACAAATCAGATAGAATTTCCGTTCTCTTATGTCTTTTACACCCAACCAGTTCACCCAAAAAAAGAAAAATAAACTCCTACCATTACCAAATCTCACAAAAACAATAAAAATAAATAAATAAAGTTTATGAAAAGTTTGAGGAGTTCTAAGTAACGTTTATGATTTTTTTTTTTTTTTTTGGGGGTGGAATGTTGGGATTATAAAATAAATACTCATCAATATACGTTTAATTTTTTTACTAATCAGACAGAATGTTGGGATTATAAAATAAATGAAAAGTTCTAACTAACATTTTGGCAATCTCATTTCTTTCAAACCTACCAACTCTCACAAAGAACAACAACAACAAAAGCCACACAAAGTCTCATCAGAAGATTCACAATAACACACATGCATATGATTTTATAGCTTTCTCCAGTCTTTGTTCAAAAACAAAAAAACAAAAACAGAATCACAACTCAAACCTCGACAGATAGAGATTTTCCACCGCCCATAACTTCTATCTCGGCATCATGGGTCCTTTTTTTTGTTGCTGAAACGTAACCTAACAAACAAGAAACAGCTACACAGACTAGCTTCCCTAAGCAGAAAGCAAAAAAGAAGACAAAGCACCAAACAAAAATAACTTAAGGCCTCTCTGAGAGCACCAGGCTATAAAAACTTTGAGGAAGATTCATTGGACTTAAAGAAGCCGAAAAAAGATTGAGAACCCCAGTTAGCGAGCAAGTGAGCAGCCGAATTCCCCTGCCTATTCACCCACAAAAAGATAAACTCTAAACCCGTCGCATTCTCCATCAAGGCTTTGATATCATGGGTCTGTCTGCTCAGACATTAAGCTCGTCCATGGAGAGAACTGGGAAGTCTTTCATGGGGATGCGTGAATTCTGACTTGTGAGGAAGTGGGAAAGCTTATAACCCTTTGGACACAGTTAAACTTCTTTCGTTTCTTTTCTTTTCTAAAAAAATGTTGGTATAACTTAAAAAGGTATAAATGGTTCTTATATTTTGGTGTTAATATTAAATTAATAGCAACATCAGCGTCTAATTTGCCAACACTAACGGTAAGCACCAAAATGAAACGCATTTTTATTTTAAAGATTAAAAATAATAAAATAAAAATGTAAGAATCAAAATAAAAATAACCTTAAAATGTAAGAACTAGAAATGTATTTACGCTTAACTTAAAAACTAATGTATTTATATATTATTAAATAAATCTTAAATGATTCTAAAAAAAATTCTTAATTAAATGATATATGATGCCACTGGTTAAATTTCAACCATAAAACTAAATTTAATCAAGTCAAATAAATTTCCAATGCTCCTATTCTCCACAGTTGCGATTGGACATAAAGTTTCTTTTTTACCGGTAAAAGTTGGAATCTCCAACTTCTCCTAAGTAGTAGAATTATTAATGGTGAAGATCAAAATAGAACACATTTTTTATTTTAGGGATTAAAAATAGTAAAATAAAAATGTAGGAACTAAAATAGAAATGACCTCAAAACATAGGAACTAGAAGTGCATTTATGCTTAACTTAAAAACTAATGTATTTATATATTATTAAATAAATCTTAAATGATTCTAAAAAAATTCTTAATTAAATGATATATGATGTTACTGATTAAATTTCAACCATAAAACTAAATTTAATCAAGTCAAATAAATTTCTAATGCTCCTATTCCCCACAGTTGCGATTGGACATAAAGTTTCTTTTTCACCGGTGAAAGTTGGAATCTCCAACTTCTCTTAGGCGGTAGAATTGTTNTTATTGTAGTAATAATGTATTTTACACAACTTTGTCTGGCTTGATGTGGGTAAATTTTGAGCTTAGTTGGCTAAAATGTGGCTCTTTTTTCTATTATGGGTGCTCCTAGGATCCAAGCTTATTGTAAAGCCCAATACTTTTTTTGTATAAGCCTATAACCTAGTGTTGATATCAGTTCAGTTTGCTCTTTCTTTTCAATTACCAATAAGAAATAATAGGCAAAACTAAGGTCCACTAGAAAGCTAGAGAGGTAATCCAGCAATAAGAATGACATCATCTCTATGAAAAAGGAAGTCACGGTTGATTACGGCAGGAATGTAGGGTAAAAGGAGCTTTAAGATGTGAAATTTGGCTTGAAGAGAGATTGTAGTATACCGTTATCAGCACATTGAGACTGCGAGGACAAGTTTGACCGAAGGATTTCATAAGATTAAGAGATTAGTAATGGAACCTAAAAGCCACCCTTGATATCTGGTTGTTTGAAACCCAGTGACCACCACAAGGCTACTGAGAATAACCCAAAACTAAGTCTTTTTTGTTAGCCTTGAAATTTTCAATAAAATGAGCGTTAAAACACTCTACATGACGATCAGGGCACCACTTTGTATACTTGATTAAACATGTAAGCAATACCCCTAACAAAGTATAATGCATTAAATTTGTTGAGTAATCTTGCATCATTAATCATAAAATGGTAATTATTAGAACGATGTAGAAGGAAGAGCTGGAGGATGTGCAAAGGGTTTAGGGAGATAAATGTGGTATGTACATTGGCAATGTTAATGCATATCAAATATCCATTGCCAGAATATTAAGGATGATTGAGAAAGTTCAATTGTATTGACTTGAGTACTAGTGTAAAATGCAGATGAAGTTCATTGGCTAATTGAAGGGAAAACTAGGAAGATTTTTGTGTACCAAGTAATTTGATAATTGGGCGTTATATAAGTGTGATCGAGGTTCTTTGATGTAAGGACCATGTACCTTCAGAGTAGGAAGACAAATTTTATATGAAATGCACATATTAGATGTGCATTGAAAGACCTAAAACCATATTATGCACATCAATTTGATAAGTCACAAGACTGCATGAATAAATTCTATGTGGTTTAAAGTAATGGCACCATCCAGGTATCCACAATGTCATATTACGTAAAAGCATTATATGACTCCTGAATTTTCCCATAAAAGTTTCCACACCTTTTTAAACGACTAAGTTGAGCAGATATTGTTAACATGGTAAACACTTGTTTCTTGAAATAAAGTGATTTATACACTAGGTATCTCAATTTCTTAGCATAAATAAAATCAGTCCAATCTTTAACCTTCCTCCCCTCCTGCCAATTATTTTCTTTTTGCCCTTCCCTTCTCTTTCATGGTTGACAGGAGGCCACAGCCAAATAATTAGATGTCTATCTAGTTAAGATGAATTATGACACCCGAAATGTTTGGCCTACACGTATGTTATTTTGGATTGGTGTTCAATGGTTCAGTTCAACACTGGACATTCCTTACTTAAATACGCAGGTTCTCTCTTTGTATACTAACTTTTGTAAGATTTTGGCTTGGTCTATTGTAGAGACTTTTAATCCATATTGTTCTACTTATGCTTCTTTCTTCTTCAGATGCCCCACTTGATTATACATATATATATATATATATATATAAAAGGCCACATGGTAAAGAATGATCCTAGGAGCACCCATAATAGAAAAAAGAGCCACATTTTAGCCAACTAAGCTCAAAATTTACCCACATCAAGCCAGACAAAGTTGTGTAAAATACATTATTACTACAATAACCGTGTAAATTTACACTGACACCATTCATTTTGTATTTATGTGATATAAATATAGAGCCTAAATAGATCTAACATTATTGAGGGTTCATAGACTTCCTCTACTCTTCACAATACAAAAAACACATTTTATTGTCTTGTGTAATCTTGATAGTTAACCTTTCATCTATATATTGATCCAACTGTTCTCTCTCTCTCTCTCTCTCTAATATCCAAATTACTCAACAATCCAATTGTACATAGATTTAAAATAAAAGATTGTTTCATTTATCCATGCTATTAGCATGGACCCTTTATCCCTGTAATGAGGTTGCATACATTTATACTCCAGTTAGAACAAACATTTTACATGCTTATAATAAATGTCATAATATTACATAAACTCTGAATTAGTCCTTTGATACCTCACCGAATATCTAGGTTCAGATTTTTCTCCAAAAAAAAAAAAGTCTTAGGTTCATGTAATATTATGACCGGTCGGCACTGTCTTCACTAAGAGCAGTGTTTTTCAAGTTTTTCTGATTGTATGTTTGGACATTAACACCAAAACTTCCAAGATAATATTCCTTCACATATTTGGCATATGCATCCTGCATGAAACAATGTTAGAAGCATTAGGCAACAGCTGGATGGAACACAAGGCCAAGAAAATGTAACATCAGTAGTGCTAAGAAGTTGAACAGAGAAAAATGGAACAAAGCAAAAAGGAATAAACTTAATCGAATGTAACATGTGACAAAGCAAAACATATATCTGTAACTAAAAGTGCGGGGAGCAAGATCTGGATAGCTCATCCATTAATAAGCTAGTGATAACTAGTTCTAACCAGTGAAGGCAGTTAATAAATTGTCCAAAAACAAGACCATTGATATCTTAGAGAATTCCCCAATGAAAGAATCAGATCTATATTCTATAGCAAGAAAAAAGGAGCATACCACCAAATCGTCTCCAGCCTTCTTTGCTTCAACAAGAGGGGAGCATAGTTTATCTGGATTTCCATATTGAAACTGCAAAATTTAAAATTCAAAGATCACTAGTTTGTGAAAATTTAAAATAGAAACAAAACTGGAAAAGAAACCATATTTACCGCTATTGCAGCAGCATCAGCGAGAAAATAAAAGAAATCGCCATCAATCTCAAGCTGCGGACACAGATAAAGGTCAACATGCAAGATAAAGAGTATAGAAGAAAATTCTCATAAGTCTGCTATTTAAATAATGTTTTGGAGTACATCATGAATCATGATCAATTATGACAGGGAAGAGACTCAAACCTCAGCTGCACCAAACAATGTCTTCACTGCCTTTGCATCTGTTGCAAGTCTTTGTTCTACAAGTTCATTAGTTTCTTGTAATGCAGCTTTACATTCTGCACCAGCTGACTCACCAATCTGCATTAGAAGATAATATTGAAAGGTTATATCTAACAACAAACTAAGAAGCATGGACACGACATGACAAAAGACATAGCAACATAATAATTCTTGAAAACTTTGGACACAACATAGTGGGGATATGACAATTAATTAATTAAAAAAATCTTTAGGAATATTTAATTTATTTTTAGGCATATTTTATGTTTATTTTAAGTTTTCAAATTAAATAAGTATTTTTTAGTAAGCTACACACACGCCTCTTAAATCCACAACCTCACTCTCCATCCCATTATTATGGGAGAAGAAGTGCGAATTAAGCTCTAGCTCATGGGAAAAAAGAAATAACAAATATAAATCTTTAAAAACATAAATTTTTATATAATATATTTTTTTTCAACCTGACACACTGAGGCTATGCATGCTGAGTGTAGAGTGTCCCTTGTTTGTCTGTGTCCAACATGGAAATGTTGCGAATTTTGGGGTGTCCGTTCTTCTTAGACAGGAAGTAATAGCAAATTAGCAAGACAGGGAGCATTCTTAAAGCTTAGCTCCCAAAACAAAAATTTTATTTGTGTATACACCTTGTGTATGCAGAACTGCACATGGAAAAGAAAAAAAAAAAACCATAGTCTTTTACCTGCTTGTCAAATTCAGTGTAGTTATAAACAGCAAGAACAACTGCAGAACTTGCAAGGCTTCCACATGTTAAATGTGGGAACTTAAGACGGAACCATGCACTAAGAGCTCCTGGGTATGAGACACCAAAAACGAACCAGGGATTTTCAGCATTTGCTCTATTGGACTTTGAATTTAAAGATTCCTGCCAAAAAACAAAAAAAAAAAAGCTATCAAAACAACTGATAAAGACAATAGAAATAAGGCCATGGAAACACCCCTATAAGATTAAACTTTCAAGGTCCAAAAGGAAATGAAAAAAAATCATAGGCTCATGGATTGAAGCCAAGAATTTTACCCTCCTAAATCAGAATGTCAAGAAGACTCTTCCTTCTATTAATGCTTCACTGCCAAACACTAGAATATGAAGTACTGACTTATGGATCGTGACTGGTAGCCAGTTTTTTTTTTCTAAGTAACTAATCCTTGACTGGTCTATTTAATAAATGAGAAGATAACTTGCCTGGTAATACTGACGAAAAACAGCCAAATCGAAAAGAGCCTGCTTAGATGACAGATATCTCAAATTTTCTGTCTTCAATGAGTTGAAGGGGGTGCTTTTTCCATAGTAGCGATGCTCAAGAGAAACCACTGCTGCTCCGAACTTCTTTGCTAAAACCTATAAGAATTGCAAGGTTTAAAGTTTTGCTCCAAATTATACTTACAAGAATCATAGAGTTCGATTGTACAATAGACTCTCTCTCTCTCTCTCTCTCTCTCTCGGTAAGGGTCTGATCAACAACAAAAAATTTGGGTTAAAAAACATAGCTTACACTAATATAGTCATTGGTTATCCCATTGCAAGAAGATTCACCACAAATTTTCAAAAAGATTGGTCCATCTGGAAGCCGGAAGTGATCGAGGAATTCATAATATCGCTGCGGAAATTGTCTGTGATCCTGCAAATACAAGTGCAATCTACGAGTGAGCATGATGCACATCACATATTTGACCAACTTGTAATCACAAATAATCTGAAGAGAAGCTTTGTTCGAGGCCTCCACCAAAAAAAGGGATGAACTGAATAATTATATAGGCCTCAAAACGTATTTAGGAAAGGAAGGAACTAGAAACTATATTCATGTAGATTATAAAAATAAGTGCAGTTCTCCTGTCAAGATTTTTTTTTGCCTTAGAGGTATCATATATGTGTAAATCAGACAAAAGACAGATGGATAATTCTAAAATTTACAAAGCCAAAAATCACTTTGATTATTTAAGCACGCCAACTATTGAACAAGACCGTAAAGTATACTCATAAACTAATATTAAACAGAACATTTTTTTTTTTTTTTAATATATATACAAGTAACAGAATTTGATTGATCATAAAAGGAAACACCCATGTACACCGGAGGTGTACTCTAGGAGCTTACAATACTCAAGCCTTGTAGCTCAAGTCCCACTTCCTAATGTTTCCAACAGAGACGTTCAAGCTTCAAATCTCCCCTCTCAATGGTAATCATTGAATTATAAACTTCTAAAAAAATAGAATTCCCCCAAATGATTAAAATTCTGCAATTCTTAGCACAACTAATCACAGTTCACAAAATTCAATTTCATCATCATTTCTAAACAAACCATACACTACATTTCGAGTTACAATTTACAACAACTGATCTGATCCCATCCCTTTTACAGTATAAGCTATACAAAATGGCCTTCACCACTTCCACAAAATTTCGCAAATAAACAAACAAATTTATTAAAAAAAAATCATTGCAAAAGAGAGAAAGAAACGTACAAAGGGAGAGAAGTGGTCGAGAGTCTGATTGAACCAGAACTCCTTCTGAGTCAAGTAATTACTACTACTACTACTACTTCCAGACAAGCGGTCAAGCATAGTATGAGATGTGAGAAATCCATGAGAGAAGCTCGAGAATAATAAGAACAACAATAACCATGGCAGAATCATCGAACCCTCCTCCTGTCTCATCGTCATCGTGGTTCCAAGGTTGTCTCTCTTTTCTTCTTTCTTTCTTTCAAAGTTCTCAACAGACTCAGAGAGAAATAGAACAACAACAACAACAGCAAACAGACGCTACCTTAAATACAGTTTTGTTTCTTCTCTATCCAACAAGCAAAGTGCTGGTTAAATGTTTGTGGGGGTGTAGGGGTAAGGGCGGGTTCAAGTTTTCGGGGGAGTTTCATACGTATACTACTAGATTAAAGTAAAAATTGAAATTTTATATTGTATAAAAATAAAATAAAAAATAAAAGAAGTTAAAATTAATTTAGTTTTTTGTTTTTTCTTGGGCCTTTGCGGTCCAGTTAGATTTAGTTCTGGACCTGCCACGTCAGCATTATGGCTCAGAATTGGAACTTCCGAAAGGTCCAATATCCTATCATATTAGTTCTAACACGACATTTTTATTTATTTATTTATTTTTAATGTCAAGTTATATGACATATGTTGGTTGCTTCAGCAAAATGGAGATTGCATTTTTGTTTCCTTGGCTGAAAAGGGAAGTTTCCCCCCAAAAATAAAAGAAGAGGAAGCTTCCTGTATTTTCTTTCCACCCAATAAAGAAAAAAAAAAAAAAAAGGAATTTTCGATTTTTGGTGCATCTGCTTTTTGCGGATCAGCAATTTTCTCTCGTAGATGTGCAGTAGCTTGGTATTAGGGTACTGTTTATCAAAATTTTGCGTATACATCTCTTTGGGTGGGGGGGGGGGGGGTTTACTTTTGCTCTTATACAAGGAGGGAATGAGAGAGAACATCTATTTGTTTATTTTGGTTTAATTATTATTTAAAGGATAATGAATTTTATTTTATTGGGTCTAATTAATGGATGCCGTTAGGACATCTATTAATCAATCATTTTAGACTACTGTTAGTTTCTTTAAGACTTTTTCTCATCTCCTTGTGTGTATTAAAATAATTGGTATTCTAAAAAAAAAAAAATCATTTTAGAAAAAATTTTATGTAAAATTGAAAAAGTTTTTCATTGTTTCATTAAAAAAAAATTCTAAAATAGTTTATTAAAAAATGTCTTAGGGTATCTGTTAGTAAAATCTTATTTTATAAATTTTTTTTTAGTCAAAAAGTATTACTAATTTTTTCTTTAATTTAAAAAGAAAAAAGAAAAGAAAAGAAAAAGTAGTAGGGGCTTATTAAAGATAACTTCTCCACTGGTCGTGATTATAGTAAGAAATAGATTATCAAAAAAAAAATTATAGTAAAAAATATCCTTATCCACTGGACTTAGTGAGCTATAACTACCCTAATCATACCAAAGCATTAATGAGCACTAAGATGGTATTTCACCAATATAAAAAAAATAGTAACATGAGCTAAAAATTATTATTTCATTACCATTGAATTATCACTCGAATCTTGTAAATACAAAAATTTGTTTGCCCAAAATTAGAGTCATTATTGCTTGATGAGGGCATTGGAATAGTTAACACTAAGGTCTAAATTTATTTCCTCATTAATAAAAAAGAGTCATTTTAATGGTAAAAAATATTATTTTTTTCATGATCATAACATAAATATGATATCAGGTATCATAATCCAGTTATGGGTTATAGTTAGCTTAACTGATAAGTTCTCTGATAGTTGAATAAGAAAATTGGGTTTCAATCTCCGCCTACACCAAAAATTGATTAGTGCCTTGGTATGATGATAAAGAGCTGTTATCATCAAAAACAGATGCTAGGGATGGCAATGGGGCGTGGCAGGGCCGAAGGATGGGTCTTCGTTCCCGCCCCGCATGGTTTTATTTTTCCCGGTCCCCGCCCCTTAGGGCCCTGCGAAGCTCCGCCCCATCTCGTAAAACTCAACTTTTTGTTAACTTGCCCTACAGCTAGTACAATTTTTTTAATGAAACCTATTTCATTAATAAAAATATACTTGAAATTATAACTAAATTCATCCCATAAAATCAAATCAATTTTTAGAAAAATTTGAATAATATATCCAAATGTTTAACAAGCCAATCATTAAAAAAAAAAAAAAAACTCATAATATAACACATAACAAAATAAAAATAGAGGACCGCATTGGATAGGATAAAATAAGCTAATATTGATGTGTTTGTTTAAATAGTAAAGTTTTAGGGTATGAAGAAATTTACAATTATAACCCTTAGCAACGCGGGGCGGGACAGGGAGGGGGAGGGGCGAGGTGGGTTGGGTCTAAAATGTCTAAAATCCCTGCCCCACCACCTTTGTGGGGTGGGAAAAACTCGTGTGGGGCAAAATGGGGAAGGGCAGGTTAAGCGGGGCGGGAAAAAATTGTCATCTTTAGCGAATGCCATAGGTTGAAAATTTCTCAAAAAAAGTATCATAATCCTTTTTTTTTTTTGGAAAGGTATCACAAACTAGCTAGCTTAATTGGTAATGAACTCTCTTATCTTTAAATAAATGATTTGTGTTCAAATCCCACTTCAAAAAATAAAAAATAAAAAAATCACACACTCAATTGATGGGAAAATTATTGAATACTTGGGGGTATTATGAATGCGTTCTCCCCCTCTCTCACATAAATTGTGGGTCCCACCATTAATTTAATTAGTAAGACCCACAATTATATGAGAGGAAGGAATATGCATTTATAGTACTCTGAGAGTATTCTATAATTACCTTGATGGGAAGTGCTAGCTTAATTATTAAAAACCAATCCTTACTATGGGTGTCAATTTAGGTTCACGTGTCATGTCGAGATAGGTATATTTAGCTAAATGGCTCAACATGAATCTGATCCATTTAACAATCATGTTATGACCCTTCAACCCTAATATGACATGTTAATAAAGCAAGTTGACACAACACGAATCACTTGATATGCTTAATAGACGATTCATGTTGGGTTGACACGAACGTGACATGACCCATTTCGACCTATTTAATATTAAATATGTTAGGTTGACACAAATTCAATCCATTTAACTCGCTTAAAAAAATCACATGATAAATATTGTTATAAATTTAATAAACAACAAATTTAATACAAACTCATTGTCGGGGGTAGTTTTTTCGTTGCCAATATGATATTTGGGAAGCAAAGACCGAGACTCAATTTTGGGCTTGGAATATGGCCCAAAGGCTATCGGTGAAGTAAGAAAGACCCATTCTTGCTCAAAGTCTGGGTTGCATACAACAAAGATTATAACTAGGCCTCAAAAATACCTCCTACAAAGATAAGCTACCACAAAGGATGGCCCACCACAATAAGTGCTTAAATAATAGTCCAACGGTGAACAAGAGAAACGTCCTGCGGTAGACGTCTAGAAAATTAATAAATGTATTTGCATAGTAAAAATCATGCATTTCCTCCATAGTCGGTTAATATAAAAGTGGCCCCGTTATAACAAGTATAAAAGAGGAAAATGGTCCAGCAGTGAATATGGCAGACCTCTAGCGGTAGACGTCTAACAGATTAATAAGTGTGTTTACACGATAAAAATCATATATTTTCCTCATTATTATTAAGTCAACATGAGGGAAAAATTTCATAGTATCCAAAATATTATGGTCTTCATTATTATAGCAATAAATAAGGATTAAAGGCTTTAATTACATGTAAAAGAGGAAAATTAGGATGGAATGAAGGGAGGGAAAGACTCCCAACTTAGTGTAGCAAATATTTAACCAAAGATCTTATGCCCATGATGAAATAAGTGGAAGGATGTATGGTAAATGATGGAAACTACTCTTATATGAGTGGATAAGCAAATATGGTAATGTGAGAATAAAATGGTAAAGGAACTTGGCTATTTTTTACCATGGCGGAGAGAGACTAATTTTAGCTAATCATGAGACCTTTATGGTGCTAGGTTTTGTTAAAAAAGGGAAGGAATATATATGAGTTGATGGGTATGGGCGTTTATGAACTAAAAAGGGAACTTATTTATGAATCAAGGGTTAGCAAGATTGATGGAGACTTTGAGAGGATTTCATCCCCTTGATGAGTAGATGGTTTTTTCCTTTTATAGTGAAGTTTAGGGAGCAATTAGCAAAAGCCAAAAATGTTGGGTCTGATCAGTAAGAGAATTTTCAGAATATCCATCATGAGATTTGGCCAAAAATAGTGTGAGCTTCTTTTTGAATATTTGTCTCCTTTAGGCAATGTCAGATGGAGCTGAAATTCAGAGCATCTAACCTAGGATTTGGCCAAAAATTGTGTGATTTACTTTTGGGTATTTTAATTTCTTTGGGTAATGTCATTTTTTTTTATATACAATATAGAAATTCTACTCTAATTTAATCTAAGTGTATATGTGTGTGAAGTTCCCTCCTAGAAACTTGAATCTCGGCCCTTGCCCCCCACACACCACAAGCACTTATATTTGTGGAGTGACTACTACACCAAGGGTGTGCTATATATGTGTGTGAATCTCCCTCCTAGAGACTTGAATCTCGGCCCTTGCCCCCCACACACCACAAGCACTTATACTTGTGGAATGACTACTACACCAAGGGTGTGTGGTGGTTCTTTAAATAATGTCATTAAGTGTTGAGATTTGGAGATTGATCTCAACTAATAAGATCAAGACATACATGGGGCGAGAATTTGGTTGCTGCAACTAAGATTTGAGCTTCAAAGAGTAGGAGCTATCACCCTAAGCCAGGTGTCAAGCTTTTAGCCTACTTCAGGGAGCTTCGCTGGAGATCTTTTTATGCTCTCCAAACACATTTCATTATATTTCCCCTTTAGGAATTCATGGGCTTGGTTCATGAATTAGTTTTTTGATATTTTTAGTACTTTAGAAGCTAGTTTGCTGAAATTTGGATGATTTGGTCATGACTTCCTCTAGCAGTAACTGAAACTTAGGGAGGAAGAATGACATTTATTGCATTTCAGCTTTTTGGTGTAAGCTCAGTCCCTTAGTATTGTTCACGTCATAAATGGTAGTGGCAGAGAGGCTGATAGGACAGGTGGCCAGCTCCTAATTTGGTTTGGGAGCTTAGTTGCTTCTTAAGATGCTCTCCAGCAGAAGGCAAAACTGAATGGAGTTCTTTAGTTGGGTCAGTTTACACACATGAGCTGTTTTGGTTGAGACTTCATGTTGGGTTTGGCCATGAGGGCTGAGTATTTTGGCAGGCCTCTGACTTGGTGGTTCTCTCCACTTGGGCCTATCATTTTGGTTCTCATTGTGAGCCCTACAAAATAGATAAAGCTACCATATATTTACATGGATATTTATTCTACATGGGCTTTAATTGTTAGTAAAAATGGAATGTATTCATGAGCTTTAATAAATATTTATGATAGGTTTTGAGTATTAATTTTCCATGGGATTTAAATAACAATTTGTATAGTTTGTATATTTACATGGAATGTTAAAAGCACAAACTATTTTACAACATTTTTATAAAATGTTGATGTGGCAAACCTTTTGTTGGTTTTCATCTAGGCCCACCATTAATATCATTTTTTTCATTGACCAATAATTACTCACCACATCAACAATTTGTAAAATTTTTTGTAAAGTAGTTTATATTTCTAGTATTATTCTTTTGTAAATGATATTTTCTTTGGGGCTTTTAAATAGTAACCTCCAATGATTGTTGTGAATAATATTTACAATGAGTTTTAATAGAGGCAATATCCATAGATTTCAAATAAAATATGGTAACAACCACTATAATGGAATAATGTGATATTCTCAAGAGTTTTTCTACAAATAATCATAATGGACTTGTAAGGTGAATAATTACCATGAGTTTTGGAAATAAATATTATCAATGTTGTGATATAAATAGTGACCATGAGTTCTTATTATATAAATTCCATGGGTTTATGGTTTGAAATAAATGAATGCCATGGTTTTAAGATAAATAATCATAACTTTCCATTGGCTTTTATAAGATGATTTCCATGGATTTTGAGAATATATAATTGTCATAGATTCCATGAGCTTGTAATATTATAGTAATAGGTTTAAGAACTTAAAACATTGCTCATCATTGGAGTTTTAAGTGAAATACTTATGATATAGTATGTGGGTAATTATTTGGTACTCTCGGAGTACCATAAATGCATACTCCCTCCTCTCACATAACTGTGGGTCCCACCTATTAAATTTATGGTGTGATCCACAATTCATGTGAGAGGAGGGAGTACGTATTTATGGTACTCCTAGAGTATTCAAGTGAGACCTATAGTATGTTGTCAAGTATTAATAACTTTGGGCTTTTGATAAAATAATGCCAAGTAGTTAGCTTCGGTTTATAATAGTGCCAACGTAAATTAGGCTTTTGATGTTGCCAATAAGAATTGGGCTTTTGATATTGTTAATGAGAATAGAGCTTTTAATATTACCAATGAGAATTAAGCTTTTGATAAATAAATTGTCATGAGTTTCAATCATGAGCTTTGATTATGGATTTGAATTGCCATGGGTATAAACCATAGACTTTGATTATGGATTTGAATTCCTTTGATAAAATTGCTTTGCCATGGACTTGAATCATGGGTTATTGAAAAATTGTAAAGCATAAATAGTCTTGGGCTTTAAAAAGAATGGGATGTGTGCATTGGGCTTGTAGGGCCGGTTTTGGGTTTAGCTAAATAATGATAATGAAATTGGATATGATATGAGTTTTTTTTAGCCTTTTGTGATGGTTTATATTGTGGCCCAATTTGGATAATGAGGTATGAAATATTTGTGGGCCAATGGGATGAGAAATATTCATGGAGGCCCAAAATAATTTATGGGTGATATTTTGGTATTTTTTGGTGGATAAATAAATTTAATTAAATAGGATTGTGACACGTGGCATGAATGAAAAAATTGTACCTCAACACTCATAACATCAAAATACCTATTAAGCATATAATTTGAAAGTCAATAATTAAATCAAATACTTAAAACACGTTGTCTAAAAGTTCAAAATAACATAAAAGTATTTAATAAATATTAAGTCCATAATGTAGTACCATCCATTTAAAAATAAGTTATTTACATCCCAAAAGAAGTGCATACACTTCAACCCAAATTCAAAATAACATAGTTCAACAAAAATATAACATTGATCTAGAAGTAAGTTCTTTATATTTCAAAAGAAGTTCATACACAACCCAAATTTAAAATAACATAATTCAACAAAAATATAACATCCACAAAAGTCGCAAAATGTTAAATATCAACATTGAAATAGTTGAAGCAACTAGTAAATTGATCATGACTATGAGTATCATCCATAGATTCTTTAGAGTTTGTAAAGTTTCAACTTTCAATTATATTACTTATAAGTTTTTATAATTACTCATTTTTCTTTTTAACTTTAAAATATAGGATGGATATAAAAGGTATTTGATAAATTTAATATATAATGAATATTTATTTTTTATATGAGTTAAACGGATTGTGTTAAATGAGTTTTTTTGAGTTGACACGAATAAATTGGTGTGTCAAACATGTTAATTGTGGATCACACGGGTTGACCAGTTTATGAAATTTTTTTTATCATGTCGCTTTCAGGTGGACCTGTTTACCACCCAATCCTATTAAGGTCCAATCCTAACTCGCGTCATGTTCAAGGGTCGTGTCAATCATTGACACCCCTAATATTTACATTTGTAAAATATTAAAATTTTACTAAAAAATTGACACTCTAACCTCTAAAGAGAAAGGAGCATAATCATGACTAGAGCCTGGGGACATAGCCCGGAGCATATTTGCTTTACACCCATTAGTAATTGATACAAACTTTTATTAACCATGTTATCATGTTAAAGGGTGATATTGCTTCCTCGACCTAAATGTTGAAGAAGCCCCAAGTTTCCTTCAATAATAGATTCGGTTAGATGTAAATAACTAAATACTAAACAATTAATGAAAGTATTTTTTTTGTCAATTACTAAACAAATAAATAAAACAAGAGAAATTCAGGAACCACTCTAAGCACGCATAGAGAATTGCATCACAGGTTTGGCTTGGGTCTAGTGTCCTATAAATTAGACAAAATAAAATGCTGTCATGTGTCTAAAAATTGCCACGTGACAACATTCCATTGTGCCAATTACAGAGACACATAACATCATCCTATTGGGTTTGGGGTTTGCGTACCGGACCTAAGCCTCTCCCTAAGTCTTAACCTTATCATGAGTTCTCCGGCTGATTGAAGTACTATTACTGAAATTAAAATTGACCTTAGGCAGCTCACTGCAATGACATTCTTGTTGAAGAGAATGCCCAACGTCTTCATTAATGCCTCCCTTCAGGAGAACATTTGTTATTAACTTGCGGGTACAAGGACAACACTCATTGTTTGCATGGGTCCTCAAACAGTGATTCGGAGGGTACAATCACTGCAGCTTATAGCATATAGTTGAAGGACAATTCTGCAGACACACCTAATTATGAGAATACTACCGACACTTTATTGATATAATCAATAAT
This sequence comes from Quercus suber, assembly GCF_002906115.3. Classification (NCBI taxonomy): domain Eukaryota; kingdom Viridiplantae; phylum Streptophyta; class Magnoliopsida; order Fagales; family Fagaceae; genus Quercus; species Quercus suber. The sequence goes on along the minus strand of NW_027071803.1, from coordinate 23,083 downwards.
AGCGATCATAAGGAAAACGATGGGTCCATGTACAATAAATTGGACAAAAGGCATCCAATACTTAGATAATCAGCATATCGTGGATTTGGATATGAAATAAGGCGTTTTCCTAAAACTCTTGTTAATTGAATGGTAGCTCCCTTTAGGAACATGGCCTACACTTTGAGTAACATTTGCCATAAGTATAGAATCGTTTAAGTTTTCTCAAAATATTTCACAATTGTCAAGATGGCAAGTTATAAATGACAGATAATAAAGTGATGTCAGTAATTGGTTCAAATAAGAACCAATAAGAACCTATCAATTCAACTTTTGTGAAAAATGTCATGTAAATTATTATGCATGTAACATTGACATTTGGGCTGAACTAATCCCAGACAGTTTAAGAAAAAGAGGGGGGGGGGGGGGGGTAGTAATCTTCGTAAGTATATTTCCAGTGGGGGGGGGGGGGGGTGTAGTAATCTTCGTAAGTATATTTCCAGGACTATCGAAAGAGTAGCGTATTCTAACTGCTCCCGCAGGATTTGTACTAGAACTACTGCTGTTTTAATGAATTCTTTTTCTTTAAAAACCAATGAAGAACAGTTGGAAATTTATATGAGCTTTTCCCAAGCTTCATCATGATGTCCCAAGCATGTAAAGAAACCTCATAATGTAAATTGTACAATGGTACTTCAACAGGAGTACTGGGCTTACAAAACTTTCAAAATAGTTGCAAACCTTCATGGGAGTTGCTTATAGTTTTTTTGCATTACAATGTAAGTTATGAATGCTGTCCAACTACTGTTCTGCACAACTAGGCTACACACCAACAGCAAAGCACATTTCCCATGCCTTGGTGCCCACAACCTCAACCAACTAGGAAAAGAGGCAAGGAAAGAAGTTCCACGAAAAATGAAGTATACTTGAAACTTAGCTTACTCTTCTAGCATGAAGGAAATATTATGCAAGAGATCCCGCTTCCAGATTTATGATCATTGATCCTGAGAAAAAATACTTCTGCTTCTTAGAAATGCATGTCAATTTACTTGCTTATAAAAGGAAATGTCATCAAATTTCAATACTCATCTAGTTAATGTTGATTTGGATATCTCAACAAAATGGAATGGTTTAGTTTAGTTTTAACACTATTATAAGGTTGCAGTCTGAATTTTTAGGATCTTCTGATAGGAGATCCTCAATCTCAATTTTCTCCTAAGCCAAGGAGATGGTAAAATCGCAATAGAAACTGTCGGAATGTAGAATTATGAATTAAGAACCAAACAGATTTGGTACCAATGTAATAACCTCTCGTGACATGTGCGTTTCTTTATACAAGTTAGCAGCTCCTGTGATACTTCAGAATAGAACTATAGAAGAACTCGTCTAACTAAAGCTCATTAATACTGTACTACTAATCCGTGCAGGAGTGCAAATAAATTTTAATTTTATTTAATTTTCAAAGTCAATTGGATTTTATTTTAGACCTTGTTATTAGCTACTTATGTTAGTATTTTATCTAATTCTTTAGAATCAAGATTATTTTCATATTTCAATAATTGCACCATGAACCAAGTAGGATTTGGGTTATTCCATGTAGTCTATCTAAGTGTGGTATCGTACAGTTGTACTTGTACTCTAATGGAGACAATTTGCTTGATCAATAAAATTTCCTAAATAAATTTTTTTAATTGCTTGGTGCCAATTATATAGGCAACCCTAGATGCTAATTTCTAGATTTTGTTCTTTCTTTCTTGCTTGATACGGATTCTAAGCAAGTCCAAGTTTATTTTTATTGTTTTGTGTTCTTATTTCTTGTTGATTCTCAATCCCTTAAAAATTTCTGTTGCATCAGTTTTGGGACCAGGACAATCATTATTCAGCATCAGCTTTGGTATGAGAGAGAAACCCAATCCTCATTCCAAGCACAGTAGCCACATCCAGATTTCAACAACAAAACACTCAGATGTCAAACCTGCCAAAGGAAACTCAAGCCGCCACCTCAACCCACCAACCTAACCTAAAGCTATATTTACCATTCCAACAAACCAATCACACCAAACCATCAAAATCCCAAACTACCCATATTGTCAATAAGAATGCCCCACCCCCACTAGATTGTAATTTGGCTAGCCAAGGCCGTCGATATACCTGCCCGGGCCAAAACCCAATTGTTCACAAAACCCCATACAACCCAATCCACCAAATAGCAAAATCACCAACCTCTGACAACTTCAATTGACAATCTCAGGCCTCCTCACACCGACAAACCTGCTTTCCTAGTCCCTTGTTGTCTATCCACCAATTGTAGCAACTACTAGCACCAATCACAAGCCCCACACTAACTGACGATTCTTGACTTCCCAAGTCTTGGTGAAGCCACCATTGTCTTTGGTCCACACCTACCGTGCCACCACTAGGATTCTGCCAAGATTTGACCCGTGCACGAAAAAAAAATGCAACTACCCAATGGTCACAATCCATTAAGCTTTGCTCTCTTTCTTGCTTGGTTATGATTTCAAGCAAGCCTATGTGCTGACTCCTAGGGTTTTTTTTTCCCCTACTTTATTGATTATCAATCCCTTTCAAAATTTGTGCTGCATCACTAAGTACTCATAAATTAGAAATATCATCATCAGTTTCACCATCTAATTGTCGATCACCACAGCTATCAAAATTTTTTTCCTCTAAATAAAAATTATATTCTTAACAATGCCTTTCACTTGGCTGTAATATCCCAATGATTCCCCCCCCTCCCCCTCCAAAACAACGCCACCCCCCCGCTTTTCTTCTTTCTTCTTTTTTCCACTATTCTTTTTAGATAAGACTATAACTCTATCAGTTACACAATCATGCGGAGTATAACATTTCTGAAACAGAAAAGGAGTCCTATCTAAAATCCTCATCAGACAGCCATGCTATAAAACAGCTAAATTTTAGAGCAACTGAACATAAGTTACCAATTAACAAAATGAATATACTTTTTCAGATCCAAACTGTTTTGTTGTTTCCAACTCTTCTTCTTGTGAAGACTCTTAATTATTCAGCATAGAGTACTTATAGGCACATTTTGTCTTGTTGGTCCATTTTGAGAGGGGAAAATTTCTTCAGTCAAATGCTAAAAAAGTTCCCTTACCAAGTTGAGATCCGTTTAAACCAAAATGAAAAATAAGTAGCACGTGTATGGGTGTGTTATCAGCCTAACCTGATTGTTTGATCCATGTTCATGCATCCGCTGAGGATTTATATTCAAATCAATCATTTTAGTATCCTTCTTGTTCTTGGCATGTCCATCAGCATTAGCATCAGAAGCTGGAACAGGAGAGACACTATGATTTTGCTGGTTCTCAACCACTGTAAGTTTAGGAGGCTGATTTTGTACCCTTCTGGTCTCACCTTGATCTACAGGTTGCGAAGCTGGCTCCTCAATATGACCAGGTTTATCCCCTGGAAACTACAGAACAAACAAAATGTCTCTAAGAAGAATTTTACATAACAGAAGGATGACTGAGATTCCAATCTCTCTGTACAGAAATAACAAACCTCAACTCTCTGCCTCAATAGAAGATATCTTCCATGCGTTCTTTTACCACCAACATGAACAATCATGTCACATTGCAAACACAGGGAACTCCCATCTACCTCACAGTAAAAGAAAGCTACATATATGTCCCCAAAAGGAGAATCATAAGCTTGAAATTCTTTTACCAAACACAAAGGGCATATTTCTGAAAAATATTAATAGTAAAGTAAAAAGTAAAAAAGAGACCTGCATACCAGGTGCATTTTCACATATGTCACAGCGGGGAACAGCACTGGGATTTGCAAGACCAACCCGAACATGCCGGCTAGCAAGCTTATTACACATGTGAACCTGCCACTCCCATTAACAGTTATAAAGCATTGCAGCAAGATGTGGACCAGGGCAATCAAGAATAACAAAGAATATTTAGATTTCAAAATTTTCAACAATGGATGAAATGTTTTTATAATGAGACTTGTATAGAACCAGAAACATATAGAATAATAAGCCATTTCAAACATCGTTTTATTCTCGACTGATATTCATAATGTGTTGAATATAAAAGAAGAAAGGACAAAGAAGAGGACAAGAAATTACACGTTCTACAGCATTTTGTCCGAGCTCACTAATGTCATATACACCGAACAACCATACTGAAACTTTTTTTTTTTGATAGGTAAGTTAGGCACGCACCCAATGGGTCTCAAACGCACAACCTCACCCTCCAACTCCAACCAATTATTATAGGAGAAGGAAGTGCCAGTTGAAACTTCAAATTCATATTCATCTTCCAAGATTTGTAGGAAAACCAGTTTTACAAGTTTATGTGAGAAACTATTACAAGAATTAATATTGCTGCTTAAAAACTCAACCGTTTCAGCTAAAAATTTATGGCTGTTTTACAAGGGAAGAGACTAGAGATACAGTATATATAAATATATAGATAGATTATGGAATCTTTCCTACAAAGTAATCATGAGAGAAACCCAATACGAATCAAGAAGAATTACATATACTAAAACCAGTTGCAATATTAAATCAGTAATATATACCGTAGACGTTTCAATTTATAGGTATATACCCAGGTAAAAAAAGGGGTATAGCTAAAATAATAAAAGTGTTAGGAAAACAAACCTTTTCGTCGCAGGAATGACAGAGAGCGGCCTCGTCGGCAGCACAAAATACGACAGCTGCCGCACCCTCACAAGCGTCACAAAGCGTTCGCATAATTTTAATCCCCTTCCACTCTCATTTCTTCGAGTGAGCAACACTAGTATATAATACTTACACCAACTCCATGACGACCAAACTTCAAAAAAGCAAAACAACAACCAGACCAAACAAATCCCACAGAAAAATCTCTAATAATGGGTATTATAATTATTATTATAATAAGTGTGTGTTTGTATGTGATTGTTTCGATTTTGTCCAACACAATGATGGGAGAGAAAGAAGAGCTAGGATAAAAAGGGAAGGGTGGTTGAGACTATGGGTGTGGTGTAGGGGGGGACCTGAATGAAGAAGAGAGATTCGAGAAGAAGAAGGAGAAGAAGAAGAAGTGTGTTTCTGTATCATGGATTTTTTTAATAGTAAATAAGAAAGACATGATAAAAGGGAGTTGAGGGGTATTGTCAACTTTGTTCCCACGAAATCACTCCACGGCCACAAGCTTCAAAGCTCGGTGGGGCTGACAGTGAGCTGAGGATTAATCTCACCCACCAGCTTAGATAGCTGACTTGAAGTGGGGCCCACTCCAATTTTTGAGTTTTGCTTATGTTGTTTTGCTTTTGTCTTTGTTTTCGTTCTTGTTTTGTGTCCATACTCTATTTATGATTATCACTGGTTTGTACTGTAGTGTCTCCTCCTCGTCATCCTTTTTTTTAGGTCATTGAAGCGCAGCCGTCCACGGGGCATCTGGTCTGCTTCAAATATGTACCGAAATTTATGTTCTGTCGTCACTCGTCACACTGAGAAACAAAATATCTCTCGGGTCCATGTTTCTGGTATTGATTGGATTTCACTTAACAGGATTTACATTTTCCAGCATATATTCTAAGAATAAGGTTTTTTTTTTTTTTTTAATATGAAAATTGTAATTACACTATTAAAATTTGAGGTAATTTTGGTTTTATTTTTTCAAGATTTAAAATTGGAATCGGTTCTCCTAACTTTAACTGTTGTTGGGATTTAAGCATTTTTTCTACATTTGTTGCGGTGAGGTGTCCGTTAGATGCCATCTCAACTGTAAGGGACAAATCAAAATTACCCCAAATTTTGAAGGTGTAAGTTGCAAACTACTGATTAAAATGGCGTAATTTTGATTGAATGAAAAAATTAACGTTGTTTTGAGTTTAGTTAGCACTTAACAATCACCCTACAGGTCACAACGCACTGACAAAATGACTTAGAAGCATTATGGCTGAACTATTATTGCCTATTTTATAGGTTTTTGGCTAAATATCGGTAAAAATCAAGTTTATAGGTGATATACTAATATGTAATCCTTAACAAGTTATTGAGGGAATAGAGGAAAGTGAGCAAATTATTGGCTTTCTTTTTGCCGAATTACATGGCAATTTGGCATTCTAAAAGCTCGTTTGATAATGTTGTTCTAGTAACATTGTTTAAGAGTCTGTTTGAATACTGCTTATTACTGAAAACTAAAAACACTGTAACAAAATAATTTTTAAATGTGTGAATAGTGCTGTGAGACTTACTTTTAACTTAACATTTGCGTTCTTCCGTACTTGCGGTTGCGGGTCCTGTGAACAGTGCACGGGACCCACAGAAAAAACGCTAATCGCAGACTCCACAATTTTTCAGTGCAATCCAAACTCAATTAAGTGTTATGAAAATATGTGTTAGTGAAAAAATGTTTTGAAAATACGTATTGTGTTGTTTAAACAATACAATTATACATGCCCTAAATGCCAAAATTTGGACTATAAAATGAAAGCCAAATTTCCCTACTATTTCTCTCTCTTAATTCAGTCATGTGAATGCCAAATTTGGTCAAGCTTTTCTCTTTCCAACCTTGCTAGCAAGGCATGATAGGAACAAGGTAAGGTAGGGTAGGGCAAGTTAGGTAAAAGAGAGAATTAAGTAACAAATTTGACATTTAGAGTGCCAAATTCAATGTCAAATTCCTAATCTGGCATTTAGTATGTAATTTATTAGGTCCATCGGGAGGATTGTTGAAGTGATGTCATTTATGCAAATATGACATAATCTAATGGTTTTTTATTTTTAATTCTTGTGCTGACTCACACATTTGCATAAGTGACATTATTTCATTGATTGGGAGGACCACTTCAACAATCCTCCCATCAAACCTAATAATTTTTCGTAATTTAGCAAAAAGAAAGCCGAATCTGCTCCATCTCTTCAATACCCTCAATTACTTGCCACATATCACCCATAAACTCAATTTTTACTAATATTTAGCCAAAAGACTCAATTTTTAACCAAGAGAAGAAAAGGATTTAAATAATAAAATAATTTCCATTAATAAATGTGTCCAATAAACATTAAATGAATAAAAACCAAATTACAATTTATGGAAACGAAATGAATTTTTTATTTTTTAATATATAAAACATTTATATAGATTAATATGAGGTACAATGAGAATAATTGAATTTAGCAAGAATTTTCAAAATCGAATTGATCCTTGTGTGCAAAGACAGAAGTTAGCCTGATCACAAAGTAATGTATTAGTATCGAATGAAAGAGTCAATGCTCAAACCTCAATAGTCCAAGATGTTTATGCTAATATTTTCCCAAGGGATTATTCACTTTTCTAAATTTAGTCAATTAAAATGGGGAAATTGTGAACAATGTCTTTTCGAGGGTTATATGGTTTTTAGAGAGGGAGAGGAGTCAAGAATCAAGATGGTTTTTGTGTCATTTTCCAGCATCTATTCTAAGAATAAGGTTTTTTTTTTTTTTAATATGAAAATTGTAATTACACTATTAAAATTTGAGGTAATTTTGGTTTTATTTTTTCAAGATTTAAAATTGGAATCGGTTCTCCTAACTTTAACTGTTGTTGGGATTTAAGCATTTTTCTACATTTGTTGCGGTGAGGTGTCCGTTAGATGCCATCTCAACTGTAAGGGACAAATCAAAATTACCCCAAATTTTGAAGGTGTAAGTTGCAAACTAATGATTAAAATGGCGTAATTTTGATTGAATGAAAAAATTAACGTTGTTTTGAGTTTAGTTAGCACTTAACAATCACCCTACAGGTCACAAGGCACTGACAAAATGACTTAGAAGCATTATGGCTGAACTATTATTGCCTATTTTATAGGTTTTTGGCTAAATATCGGTAAAAATCAAGTTTATAGGTGATATACTAATATGTAATCCCTAACAAGTTATTGAGGGAATGGAGGAAAGTGAGCAAATTATTGGCTTTCTTTTTGCCGAATTACATGGCAATTTGGCATTCTAAAGGCTCGTTTGAGAATGTTATTCTACTAACATTGTTTAAGAGTCTGTTTGAATACCGTTTATTACTAAAAACTAAAAATACTGTAAAAAAATAATTTTTAAATATGTAAATAGTGCTGTGGAACCTACTTTTAACTTAACATTTGCGTTCTTCCGTACTTGCAGTTGCAGGTCCTGTGAATAGTGCACGAGACCCACAGAAAAAACGCCAGACTCCACAATTTTTCAGTGCAATCCAAACTCAATTAAGTGTTATGAAAATATGTGTTAGTGAAAAAGTGTTTTGAAAATACGTATTGTGTTGTTTAAACAATACAATTATACAGGCCCTAAATGCCAAAATTTGGACTATAAAATAAAAGCCAAATTTCCCTACTATTTCTCTCTCCTAATTCAGTCATGTGAATGCCAAATTTGGTCAAGCTTTTCTCTTTCCAACCTTGCTAGCAAGGCATGATAGGAACAAGGTAAGGTAGGGTAGGGCAAGTTAGGTAAAAGAGAGAATTAAGTAACAAATTTGACATTTAGAGTGCCAAATTCAATGTCAAATTCCTAATCTGGCATTTAGTATGTAATTTATTAGGTCCATCGGGAGGATTGTTGAAGTGGTGTCATTTATGCAAATATGACATTATCTAATGGTTTTTTATTTTTAATTCTTGTGCTGACTCACACATTTGCATAAGTGACATTATTTCATTGATTGGGAGGACCACTTCAACAATCCTCCCATCGGACCTAATAATTTCTCATAATTTAGCAAAAAGAAAGCCGAATCTGCTCCATCTCTTCAATACCCTCAATTACTTGCCACATATCACCCATAAACTCAATTTTTACTAATATTTAGCCAAAAGACTCAATTTTTAACCAAGAGAAGAAAAGGATTTAAATAATAAAATAATTTCCATGAATAAATGTATCCAATAAACATTAAATGAATAAAAACCAAATTACAATTTATGGAAACGAAATGAATTTTTTATTTTTTAATATATAAAAACATTTATATAGATTAATATGAGGTACAATGAGAATAATTGAATTTAGCAAGAATTTTCAAAATCGAATTGATCCTTGTGTGCAAAGACAGAAGTTAGCCTGATCACAAAGTAATGTATTAGTATCGAATGAAAGAGTCAATGCTCAAACCTCAATAGTCCAAGATGTTTATGCTAATATTTTCCCAAGGGATTATTCACTTTTCTAAATTTAGTCAATTAAAATGGGGAAATTGTGAACAATGTCTTTTCGAGGGTTATATGGTTTTTAGAGAGGGAGAGGAGTCAAGAATCAAGATGGTTTTTGTGGTTCTTATTACATTACATTTTACATGTGGTGTTGATATTTTTCACTTCCCGTGCCAGATAATTATCCCAAGAAATTGGGATAAGTATAAAACTTATTTGTATAAAAGTAGTCAACAATTTCGAAAGAAACTGAGTCTTTTATATATCTCTCATTGGCCTCTTGATAAGCCGAGCCAAGTTTAACTACAAAGCCTTGTTAATCCTGTTAATTTATATCATCGATTTTGTTTCTGTCTAACATGGCAAGGCTCCATCTTCTCAACTTCATGGTGCCAATAGAACCTTTACTCCCTTTTAACCCCTAAAAAGAGCGACATGCTTGCAAAAGATATCTTAGATGGATAGGGCTTGGTGATACGGGGTATAATTTGTTGGTTAATCATTGTTACACGTTTACTTTTGTACATATTTCATGTACACTCTTTTGATTGTGTTTTCATTCACGTCACAATTTTAATTAATAAACACGATTTCAGCTGACGTTTGTATATCATGGTATACTTGGTGTGTAACTATCAAGACTTTCATTTGTATTCCCTGAAAGCATGACATAAATGCAATCAAGCTCAAACCGTTCAGGTATTGGCATTGTGGTTAGAGATCATGAAGGGCTGGTTATCGCATCACTTGCTCAAAATGTGACTCAAGCATATAAACCAGTGTAGATTGAAGCTATAGCAGCAGCACGAGCCATTGAGTTTGCTGCAGAAATTGGCGTGGACAGAGTTGTGCTTGAAGGGGACTCGAGTGTCGTTACAGAAGCTTTGAGATCTAAAAAGGCAGGTTTGGCAGCGTATGATCTACTCATTCAAGACGCAAGAGTAGTAGAAAAAAATTTCATAGAATTATCTTATTCTCATACAAAGAGAGAGAGTAACAAAATTGCACACGGCTTGACGAGATTAGTACTTTTTTTTTTGAGGAACTGACGAGATTAGTACTTAACTTATTCCGTTATATGGTTGGAGGATGTTCTACCATCAATTTTTCATTTTGTTCAAACTGATTAATCATTTCATTGGAATAATATAAGTTGACTTCCTTCTCAAAAAAAAAAAAAAAAACTTAAACCCGAGAACCCAGGTCCTTGATTTAACCAGTGATTGGTAACGAATCCATCACAAGCCAGGCTGCCGGCATCATTAATTATAGAGTAAACTGTATAAGATCAATAACAAGAAGAGCAGCAACAACAGCAATTTAACACCACAAAGCCACAAACCACTTTTATAGAGATGACTGGCCCACAACATTGGGACACATCAATAGGCAATTTCTTGCATGTACAGTTGCACCCATGGGAAGCTTCCATCAGCGGAAGCTTTCAAAGAAAATAAAATATTGACATTATCAAAAGCCACATATTGGCTTCAATGTATATATTACAAAAAAAAAAAAGCAAACTCACTCAATCTTACAATCTTTATTGGAGGTACCAGATTAACCAATACAAACTCTCTTGAAACCAAGACACAAGGCCATAATAGGCTTTAATTGTTATACATTTGGGACGCAACAAATTTGATTTTTTGAAAAACAAAAGAAGATGAAATTGTTCATGTTTTGGTGAAGTTAAAATGAAAAGTTCATCATTTCCATGCTCAAGCTTTCCATCATGACATTCTCCATGAAACCACATTTAGCTGGTGCCTTCTTGAAACTTTCCCCCCTAGGCTTGAATGCACAGGAAGAGATAGGAATTACAGGGATATTCTCACAGTTGCAAAGCTCGACCATATAGCCATCTGGGTCATGGAAGAACACCTGATCCACCTTTGCCCCATCATCTTCTACCACAGCTGTTACATACCTCATCCCCATATCTTGGAGCCTCCTTATAACTAGTCCAACATCAGTACACTGTCCAAAAACATGTTGTTAAAATATAAGACATACGATCAGTGACACAACTATTACTCCAATGTATATAGCCTAATGTTTGTACTTTGCTTTTTTCTTTTTTCCAAATTTAAGTTCATATTTTCTTACCTGGAAGGAGATGTGGTTGTCTTTGGGATTAATTGGTCGCAATTCATTGACGGTGTCATACTCATCAAGTGCAGGGTTCTCAATTAAGTGTATCCCAATGCCATAATTGTACAACCTACATAAATTCATACAAATTTGATTAACAAGGTTCATCTTTTCCCAAAAAAAAAAATTCTAAAGAAAAATGTTCAGACAAGTGTGTCAATATCCTTCATCAATTTTTTTTTTTTTTTTAATAATTGAAGTTTGATCAAGGATTTTAAGTAGGTACTCCTATATTTTTATTTATGGAAAATGTTAACGGATAAAGAAAACACATGCATATATATAGAGGGCGTATAGAAAGCTAACCAAGCTCCATTGAAATTGAAAGAAGAGGGGCGTTTGATGAGAACAAAGCCCAAGACGTCTTCATAGAACCGCACTGAATCCCAAACTGATCTGCACAACAAAGATACATGATTCAATGAGAGCAGAGGCAGTGCCTCGTAGCTGCTTACTTCCACGATCTCCATTTCTCAGTTCTTAAACTATTTTTTTTGGCACACAATTGCACTCAACTAGCTTGCCTCTTAATTCTTTTTTTTAGTTGTTCCTTGTATGCATGAACTACATTATAGGGATGCTCCTTTTATAAAGAACGATGTTGGAAATATAATGTTGCCTTAACTCAAACTGTGCTCAACTATTGTTGTGCAATGTTGAAGAGTGAGTTATAAGTGAGGAACTTTCCTGGCAGATTCTCTCGTGTCAAATCAGACAAACTGAAAGCAGTCATAATCATGTGGTTTTCTTTTCGTCCACATTTTTATTTCTCTATAACTTCCAATTATCCAATACGACCAAACTAGGATGGTAAATAAGAAATGCTACCTGCGTTCCTGGTAATGCTATAGAAGTTTCGTTTTCAATTTCAAATAGGCTCGAGCCTGCATAGTAACCAGCCAAGGCTAGCAAACTGTACACTGTTATATATATCTAAGAAATAAAATCTTAATCGTGAAATGGATTGTTGTTACTAATAAAATATCCATCTTCTCATTTTGGATTTTGAGTAATAAACAGTAATTAATGACCCCTCGTGAATGATAATAGGCGGAGGCTATAATCTAAAAAGTACTAAGTTCTCATTGTTATTTTTTTGCTAAACGCTGAGTATTTGCTTGCTATAAACGTAGAATTAAACAACAACTTGGCTAGAGAGTTGTCAAGCCTAAAGCAAACATGAAATTAAAAGCAATTAATATGCCGGGTCCTGATAAACTATTCTCCAAATCCATTAAAGATATTTTGTGATATCAAAGTTTTAGATCAAAAAATATCTTTGATGGATTTGGAGAAATGCAACTGCTATTGACACCTCAATTCAGTGATTTCCATTTTGTGCTAGCATCAGCATTTCCATTTTTGTAGAATGACAATATCAATGGTTTTACTTTTTCCAAAATAGAGGATAGATGTGGGAAAAGGCTATAAACAAGACCAGCTTAAATTATTAGGATTTGTGCATTTATGCTTTGAGCCATGGCTTCCTTGAGCTCCATGATGGTATTCAAACTTAACTGGCTTAATTAATTACAACCATTAGGCATGGTCCCTCAGCTTGTCACTCAGTATATTTGGATAACTGAGCTTAGTAAAATCAATATAGCTAATCACTACTGGAACTCACTTCCAAGTACGTACGTTGCGTAATTTAGCTCCTGAAGCGATGATCAGGGTGGCCCAACCACGTTGAGTATGCCCTCAAGCCTCTGAAGCTTGTGCAAGCAGAAAGTACAAGGGTCCGAAAGTTGAGAAGTTTCTATGATGTTTCCTCTCAAAACTTGGGCATTATCATTTTTCATTTGTAATTCAACAGCCATATATGGACACAAAGGCAGAGATATCAAACTCTACACGTATACTTTATATCAACATCAATTGTCTGATGTGTTTGCTGCTTGCATATATGCATGGATGCAGTTACCCAAGATCAGCACATCAGTACTGCTTGCTAGCAGGTTATTTGTTTTTGTCTCAACTTTCTACCATGTGATCTAGTGTCTTTTAGCTTCCTTTGGCCGGTGATTAAAAATTTTGAATGCTTTTCATATTTTCGAACCTTGTAGAGACTACAAGCTTCTTCTACTGAGGAATATCTAATTAAATTTAATGGATGAGTGTGACATAAAGCGTCACGGCAGTATAATTACCTAGCTTAGCTACTTTTGCCATTCAAATGAATAATGCTTTTGTATTCAAGGCTTTATCAGAAGAGTGTTCCGAACGTTCTTGTATTGGTCATATTATCAAAGACTTATAAGTCTATTTTGGGTTTTTTTTTTCAATTTTGTTCCTTCTCTCACACTAGGCGGTAGGGCAACTCTGTAGCCCATGTCTTAGCCAAAAGAGCTAGAAAGTCCTCTCCTCTCTTAGTTTGGATAAAGTCTTTTCCACCAAACATCTCTTATTTAGTTTTCTTTGATGTAATCCCTTAGTTCTTTCTTTAATGAAATTGGTTGATGTTTTTCTCAAAAATAATATATATATATATATATTAATATGCAAAGTTGGAAGTATAATTAAAATTTGAAATTAGAATATAATTTTGCGCCATATGTCTAAATTTATGTGAAGACCATACCATAATTATCTATTTAAGTTTATGTCATGTTTCTACTTAAGTTTGTTAATCTTTGTGCCAAGTGAGCTAATGAGTGCAAAATATTAAGAATATAATATTAATGAACTATGAATATTAAAAAAAAAAAAAAAAAAAACCCAATCATATATACTCAATAAAATCCATCACACAACAAAGATCACCACATGTTTTATCTTATTAAAAATTAGAAGGAAAAAAAGATCATAAGTAATATTAAAAATTTAGATAAAAATTTTAATATGTGATTTATTACGTTTATTTTTAAAAAATTGACTAATTATTTATATTTTTATGATAAAAATTATGTTTAATTTTAAATGTATCTATATGTATGCATGTATTACGTGCTATTTTTTTTTTAATAATTTAACTAATAATTTATATTTTTATAATAAAAAATTGTATTTAATTTTAAATGTATCCATGTGTTTGTATAGGTTATATGCTAGTTTATTATAATGCATAAACCAATATATGTTTAAATTCTAGTACCTCATTATTTTGGATTTTCTACTTGTCTGGTGAGCCTTACAACATTCATAATTCATTGAGTTTGAATGTAACTATACCCGCACACAACAATGTACTCAAAACTACATGTTACTTGGACCAATGACCATGAATACCTGGACTATTACAAAGCCCAAAATACCCGGATCCAATGGCCGTGAAAATATGGACTATTAGAAAACCCAAAGTGCCCGGAAAAAGGTTTTTGTTTTTTTTTTTTTTCAAGGTCAACAATTTTTATTTCACAAATCTAAAGATGAATATGAATTTGTTACTGTACATCACTTAAAAATTATTTATCATTTCTTACTTAATGAAATGATATTTTACATTATTAGGAATTACGTATTACTTTTCATTTATGTATCTACTTTTTAGAATTCATGAACTCTTTCCATTTCAAAGCAAATGGAGAAATAAATACCCCATGTATCTCATTACTTAGGATGCATAAGATATTGGTGTAACAAGCTTCCCACCCAACAAATTAATTAGGCATGCAACAAAGGCCGCAAACCTATAAAGTTGTTACCTTACAAGCATGGAAGACTTTCTTACAGAATAGTAACTATCCTTAAATAAACTCCAAAATTATTCTCAATAATTCAAATGCCAAAACAATCTCCGAAGTATCAATGAAGATAAAAATCCATAGTCTTAGGTGCACAAAAATTGGGGGGAAACAAAAACAAAAACAACCTAAATCCTAGAAGCTTGATATAAAAGGCCTAATGTTCTCTCAAAGCACACAGCCCAAGTAATAAAGTCCCAAAGGTAGCTATTCCTCTTGATTTGACAAATAAATAAATAAATAAATAAAGGGGGTAAACTTGACAACTCAATAAGCAATCAAATTTTTAACCAATTGAATCTAGGGGTGGCAATTGTTACCCAACTTTCGCGAGTACTCAGCCCGACCCAACCCGATAAACAATAGGGTTGGGTTTGGGTTTTTAAAATAAAACTCGAAGTAGGTCTAGGTTTTTGCAATACCCAAACCGCTTAGTTTAGCTAAAATTACCAAAAAAACCTAACTATATATATATATATATATATATTCCCTTACACCTAACCCTAACTCTCACTCTTTGATTCAGCAGCCGCCCTTCTCACACCTCACCCTTACTCAATTCTCACTCTCAAGTCTTAACTCAAGCAATCAAGCCCCACGCAAGCCCTCCCTCAAGCAATCAAGCACCACGCAACCGGCAACTCACCCAAGC
The DNA here is from genome assembly GCF_002906115.3 of Quercus suber. Classification (NCBI taxonomy): domain Eukaryota; kingdom Viridiplantae; phylum Streptophyta; class Magnoliopsida; order Fagales; family Fagaceae; genus Quercus; species Quercus suber. The sequence continues at coordinate 7,447 of NW_027071803.1, read as the reverse complement.
CACCATAGCCACAATCAAGCCCAGAAAACAAGATCCAAGAAAATCCTCGCCGACAAGCCAAGCCGCAATCAAGCAATCAAGCACCTCGTCGACAAGTCGAAACTCTCATCAATCATGAAAATCTCCACAACCACCGTGAACCACCCCTCCCCCGTTACAGACCCATAACCGGTTGGGTTTGGGTTTTTTTTTTTTTTTTTTTTTTTGAGCCAAATTTGGGTTTGGGTTTGGGTTTCTTTTTTTTTTTTCTTTTTTTCTTTTGTGTGTGTGTGTGTGTGTGTGTGTGTGTGTGTGTTTGTTGGTGGGGTTTTCAGATTTGATAATTTTATTTTTAGGTTTGAAAAATTTCTAGGATTTGTTGGATTTTTTGTACAAATTGGTTTGTTAGATCTTGGCATCCGTTTGGATGGCAAGAAAATTGCCAAGAAAATGTTGTGATTTTTTTTATTTAGTTTTATGTTTGTTACATGGATATTGTGTGATTTGTGATTTTGGGTTTGTACTGATTTCTATTTTTGTGATTTTGGGCTGGGCCTCGATGGGGGCAGGTTTGGGGGTAACAAAAAAAAAAACTCGTTTATTAAACGGGTCGGGTTTGGGTAACAAGTAAGGGCCCGAGAGTCAAGTTCGGGCATAAAGAAACCTGCTCCAAACCTAACCTGTTGCCATTCCTAATTGAATCAAGCACAAGCCAAAATCTATGCAATATTTTCTCAAGTAGATTAAAATATCATGCGCTTTAAAATTTCATTTCAACCAAATCAATAGTTTCAAAGAAGCAATAAATAACATTTTAAAAAAATATATATAAAAACAAATGCATACACTTTATTTTTCGGTAGAAACATATGCATGTGGTGTGTAACAATCTACATTATCCGTGACTAACCCAAAATCATACATGAGCCCACTATCTCAACTCCACCTAGCAAAATTTAAAAAATGGAAGAAATGTATTTTGAAATCAATTTTTTTTTTTAACCTTGCCACTGGAGGTGGGTACATTAGATGTGCTCAGATTGTGGCCTAATGATGTATATATGTGGCCCATTACATGGAAAAGTGAGGCCCACTTGTAAGCTAATATTGTTGGCCAATGTATGACTCATTCCTTAATAATGGATCCAACTGCCTCTCTCTTCAAGAGGCTGCTTTGTGTGGACACAGCCACGTGACACCCCTTGGGGAGGTTTTTTTAAGAAAAAGGAAGGTTTAATTTTGGGAATATTTTTTTTATTAGAAAAATCATGAGTCTTAAAAAAAAGTTGAGGAGTTGCCACTTATTTTTATTTTTAAGGGAAAACAAAACAAGAAATAAAAATCTTTTTTTTTTTTTTTTTAATTTGATTGACTTAAGGGATAAGGAAGATGGTCTACGTCCACCAAGGACAAGTTCGGAGGTCAAATTACGCCATGGGAAGGTATGAGGCACCCACGCACGCCCAATATGTCTACGGGTCTCTACTAAATAAGTAAGGACTATTTGATATTCAACTAATCATTCAATGGACACGATATTACTAACTGAATTCATTACACAAAATCAAGCAAGTAGTTGATTTTATGACATGTTGGTCTAAAGCTAAATCATAAGACAAGATAATGATAATAATAATTAAAAAAAAAAAAAGCAGCAAGTTAATAACAAAACAAAGCGATGATAAAGAAACAAACAAGCAGATCAAGGAACTGACATAACAACTATTATAAAAAGCATGTGTAAACTTAAACTCTTCCAAGTTATCATCTGAGCAACATGAGAAGATTTCATTTTAAGGGAAACAGTGAGATTATACTTAAAAAAAAAAAAAAAGAGTGGGGCTTAATCAGATTAGTCCGTGACTTGGTTTTGATTTGAGGTAAAAAATAAAACATATTTTTATTTTTATTTGTGAAAACCGAAAACATAGGGGTTGTTGGAAGCAGAGTGGGTCTAGACAACTTGTAGATTAGCTACGGTTACAAACCCATGTTTTCATCAAAAGCTTTCAATGCATAGGTCCATATTTTAAGAAACCACAGACTGACATGATTTAACCCCACTTTTAACTTTTAACTTTCTTTTATTACAACCAAGTTTAGTTCTTTAGTCATAAGACAGCCCAAGTTTTAATCTTTTACATTCAGATCGAAAAGAACAAAGCATCAAAACTTCAAACAACAAAAACACGTAAGAATAAAGAGTGGGTAAGGTCGAAAACATACCCTGCAATTCCTTGGACAAGTTTGATGATGACTCCACTGAGATGAATGGCGACGACAACGGCGTTCTCCGAAGGATGGTCCTCCCACCACGCGATGCTCCACCGACAACGGTTGACAAAGAGGTACTGAACTAGCTGTGTATAATGCGAGCTTGGCTAACAACAAGAACTTGGATGTTGGACTCGTTAGTTTGGGGCCAGATTTGTCCCCCCTCAGGACTAGATTTTCTCCCAAGAAATTTCAATCTCTCTCATTTTTTTTTTTTTTTTTTTTTTTGTGGTGTTTTTTTTTGTGTTTTTTGAAGGCTTTTGAAAATTAGAATGCAAAGAGATGTAGTGAAAATGATTCTAGGAGATGAAAAACGATAGGTACATCTTAGTTCTGAAATCAATCAAAAATGGAGTCTCCATGTTTTTCCTCTATTCTCTCTAGTTTTTCTTTCTTTTTCTCCCTCTCCTCCCCCTTTTCCTTTGTTTTTCCGTCCTTATATGGTCTCCCCTCTCCCTTTTCCAATTCAAAATCCACCACACTATTTGTTTTTGTTTGCACACCCTACTGCACTTGCTGGAATAATGGAATGACAACCATGACAAAAATCGTGCAGATGAGGGCACATCGGACCTGCTTAGTGTTGGAGGTGTTTGTCCATTGTACCTACAATGCATATCTCACCATTCTATTTTATTTTGTCATTTTCTTTTCAACCACTAAAGCTGGGTTTGTCAATATATTTGAAATAAAATGCAATTATTTTTAAGTTAAATTAACAAAAGGAGCTTGAGGGACAAAACTTGATCTTTTTGGATATAACTTTCAAAAATTGAGGATTTTGTGGAAAAAGGGAAAAAAGACAAGCACGCATAGATTAAAAATTGTTGCTTCAAATGCACTTAAAATAAAGATTGATGGTTAAAACTAGAAATATATAAATAAAAGAGCTAATAAATAAATAAATAAATAAATAAATAAACATGTGTCAAATGAGAGAGAGATCAGAGAGTTATGCACATCATTCAATCAATTCATCATTGGGGGGACGCATGCGCAAAAGATATGCATTATAATTGAGGAACGAAATAGGGTGTCTACACTTTGGTGTTGTAGATTGTTTTCTTTAGTCAAGTTTGCTTGGGCTATGAGGATTATTTCCTTAGCTAATGGGAAAATGACTAGGTAGTTCAGGAGTACGGTGATGTAGTGCTCCCTCATTTGAAAATGTTTTTCTCTAATCTTCAAACTCCTTGTATACCTTTTTATTGAATGTAAATTTTAAAAATCTAACTATTAAATTATATGTTTTTATTATATCCTTCCTGCTAGCAAAATTTTAAGAATGTTAAAGATCGATAGATATGTCATCAATCAATTATTTAAATTTCAAGTTTTTTTGTTTTAAAATTATGCATAAAAAATAAGTTTATTGATCGAATAGTAAATAACATCCAATTTGAACAAAATTTGACACACGCGTTAAGAACATAAATAATATGCAATCTAACAGTTATATTTTCAAAATTTACTTCTAATAAAAAGAAACTAGAGAGAGAAAGAGGGGAAAAAAAGAAGGAAAAGAAGAAAAGCAAAGTGAAAGAAAGAAAGAGAGATTTTGTATTCTTTGTTTATAGGTATCAAACACCTTGTCCTAATGCTTAAAAACATTCAAAACCCAAAATTCATGCAACAAATCAAGTAGAGCTAGTGAAAGATAGATATATACCTGGTGGTTTCCACCAAGTGGCATTCAGTTTACTGTAATATACTCTTAATGTGATAATTACGGAATATTAGCCTTTGAGTATGCGCTCACGTACATGCTTAGAGGGTTTTTTTTTTTTTTTTTTTAAATGGTTAATAGTTTTCATTCAACATAATTCGAAGTTGCTATATTTTCTAATTATGAAAAATACCTAGAGGTGTGATGAGTGTTTATACGAAAAACTTAATTCATCTATAAATGCATAATACTGTTAGGAGCTCGGTGGTTCTTAATGGGGATGGATAGGAATTATAAGGGAATTGACTTAATTCGAGATAGTTACCTTCCATAGAGAAATATTGAGAGAGAGAGAGAGAGAGAGAGAGAGATGCACTAAGAAATGAGTTGGTTTATTCTTTAATTCATATGTAATGTTGAATTACAATCATGTATTTATAGAAGACTAACTTTAATGTCATTGGCCCACTTGGCTTAAGATAATTGGGTAGTTAATTCAATATGTGCTCCATGAATTAAGCCACGTGTTAAATGAGCTACATGTGCTCAAATCCTAACTAACTCATCATAATCTCAACCAACTAGCTAACTACCTAACTAAAGAAATTACAACAATTATTTCATATTCCTAACATTTCCCTCCCCTTGAAAACACCTTGCACACAAGTTGTTGTTGTGTAATGATACCTTCATTAGGGAAAACCGGCCACCAACCAATACGCCAAATCATCTTAACCATTGATTACACGAACAACTCCAAAGCAATTAATCACAGCCCATGACATAGGAGCATAACGCAAAGCAGTCATTTGAACTTAACCTTCAGCAATACAGATCTCAATTTCTTATAAAAATTATGATCATCTCGGCTATGGAATCCATCATTTATCCTACGGCTATCACCAAGAAAATAAGCGTCTAGTTCCTTGGCTTTGTGATGGCCACTAAGTATCGAGATTTGGCCCCCAACATGAATGTGTGGTAAGTCTACATTTTCATTCTTGATTGCATGAACAGGCCCATTCGGTGAAATATGAGTTCGGCTAACACCAATGAGCATTGGATTACTCACAAGAATAGGTGGTTCTTGAATAATAGCCTTCAATGGATTGTCACTAGTAGTAAATCCAAATCTAACTTGTAGTGCTTGAACAAAGGCATCCTAACTAATAAATAACGCAATATCTTTAGCATCTTTGAACCACACCAATGCTTCCCCATCTATGTGAAAATAGGTCATTGGAAGTTTTTCATGATCTAAGGTCTTGTAATAGTTGAAGTATTAGTTTGCTTTATAAACCTAAGGAGCGGATTCTTCACCCTTCAACCTAGAAAAATCAACCTTCATTGATTTTGGAAAAGTTATGGCTAGAGCATTCCTTTATATATGATTCTCATTGGACTGAGGTGTTTAGGGTTGTTGTCTTCTTCTTCTTCTTTTTTTTTTTTTTTTTTTTTTTTTTTTTTTTTTTGCATCAGTTAATTTCTGTAAAATGATATTAAGTTTTTTCTAAATTTCTTGAAAGTTGGTAATAGCTTCGTCTAGGAGTATTATAGATTTAGTTTCAACCATGGCTTTAGGATGAACGACTTTGATACCACTTGTTAGGAACCTGGTGGCTCCTAATGGGGATGAATAGGAATTATAAGAGAATTGACTTAATTCGAGGTAGTCACCGTCCATAGAGAAATATTGAGAGAGAGAGAGAGAGAGAGAGAGAGAGAGAGAGAGAGATGTCCTAAGCAATGAGTTGGTTTATTCTTCAATTCATATGTAATGTTGAATTACAATCATGTATTTATAGGAGACTAGCTCTAATGTCATTGGCCCATATGGCTTAAGATAATTAGCTAGTTAATTTAACATATGCTCTATGAATTATGTCATGTGTTAAATGAGCTATATGTACTCAAATCCTAACTAACTCATCATAATCTCAATCATCTAGCTAACTACCTAACTAAATAAATTACAACAATTATTTCATATTCCTAACAAATACTTATTACACCCCTAGGTATTTTGTGATTGAAAAATGTAACAACTTCAAATTATGTTGAATATAAACTATTAACCTTTTCAAAGGCTAGTATTGCGCAATTATCACATTAAGAGTATATCACGGTAAACCAAATGCCACTTAGTGGAAACATTACTTTTACAATTCTCACAAAAATATTTAACAATTCTCACTTTTTAACTTTTCCTTAATTAAGATTGAAAGTTGCTTTTTTTAACTTTCAATCTTAACTATTGAGAACAATTGTATTAAGTGCAAACCTATTTTGTAATGAAAGACTTGACTCTTATTACAAATGAATTTATGAAAATTCTTTTATATTTCTACAGACTTAGAATTACAATTTCATGATGTCAAAATAAGGTACGTGGTATAAAAATGGAGAATCTATTATATATTTTCAAAAATAAATGATCTTGGAGATTGTGTAATGCTTACTGATGATGCACGAAAATCAGTAGGCTGAAATACGTCGGGCTATGGTAATGGCTATGAGTCCTGAAAAGAAAAAAGAATTGTCAAAGGTAACCGGTATGACCCGGCCAAGTACCCTTCGACGATTAAGTCAATTTTCTCTCTAGGACACAAGAATAGAAAATAGTGAATGGTTAGAACTTACCACGAATGAATGGAGTTTGCTCCTTTTATAGAGAGTTAGAAGTGGGTCTACTTATTTGGATCTACTATAATCATGGATAATGTGGGCGGTTAATGGAGAAAATGGGTATGTGGAGCGAAGTCTGAGGAGTCCCTTCCACTTATTAATCATCGCCGGCGCAAGGCCATGCGATTCGTTAAGTTATTATGATTCACCAAGGAGCCCCGAAGGGCATTGGTTTTTTATCTAATAAATACATCCCTTCCGAAGTCGGGATTTTTAGCATGTATTAGCTCTAGAATTACCACGGTTATCCAGGTAAAGGTACTATCAAATAAACGATAACTGATTTAATGAGCCATTCGCAGTTTCACAGTATAGATTGCTTATACTTAGACATGCATGGCTTAATCTTTGAGACAAGCATATGACTACTGGCAGAATCAACCAGGTAACTATCTTGGGTACCGGCGGGCCCCCGCCGTCCAGGGACGACGAGAGACACCTCCGGCCTGATCCTGCCCGGAGGCAGGACAGAAGTTAGTTGACACTAGTAGGGACAGGAGACCCGAAAGTCACACCGTCCGACCTTGACAGGCATGCCTCCGTGAGGAGACCGCCGTCATTAATAGGCCATCCAATTGCCCCCACTGAGTTCTTCAAGGGATGGTCCGCCGCCGAACTCGTTCGGCCGCCTGTCACGGCGACGACCCCGAGACGGTGGCATGCACCCCTCAAATGGAGGATACCCACGACCAGTCAACGCCGAAACGGATACTGATCAGGGCTTACCCCCAGAAATCTGGACAGAATCTTAGCCAAGGGCCAATCATCCACAGACCTCATCCTTACCCAACGGCGAGAGCCTTTGGGATTTCAGTCGCCCACACGAGAGCAAGCCCAAGTGTA
>NW_027071802.1:0-1001 GCF_002906115.3 Quercus suber | reverse complement strand
TATTGAGTTTGATCTAACTTGTTTTGTAACTTTTATTATAAATAAAAATTTTGGATTGAGCCTGTAAAGAAATTTTTGTTCAAATTTGTATGTACTGGGTTTGTGTTCTTCCCATTTGAAAATAAATTTAATTTTATATTTTTTTGGGCTTATGTTCTTTGGGTTATATTCAATTTGTGTTCCCACTTCTCAAATATGAATTCTTGTTATTTTTTGGTTTTTAATATTTTTTTTTCTCTAATATTGATAAATCTGAGGTGGCATTTTTCTAATTTTAATAATAAAAATTATTATTATTTTAGTTATTATGTCAGTTTCAAGTGTACCAACAAAGCACACTGTTTGCTACGTAAGCATTTTTCGTTAGTAACTTAATGATAAGAACCAAATTGATTGCAAGTTGAAAATAACAGGGACGAAATTGACTGCTACCAAAATGTATAGACTAAATTGACTATAACTCTAAATGTACCTATATCAAGAGTTTATAATTGAGAGATTTTCTTTTTAAATAATTTTATTAAAAAAATATGTCAGTTATCCTAGTTATGAGTTTATGCAGCTATTCATTGAATTCTCAAACTATGTAGTGATACCAAGAGTTTAAAGTAAAATTACATCTAACCAAATTGAATAATGATTCAGTAAATTATAAACATTATACAAATTGTTATGCAAAATTCCAAGTTTTTCCAGCAACATTTTCCTCTAAACTTTTTTTAAAATATGAGATTTAATAATTTTTTGTATGCAACAAAACCACTAAAGGCTTATATGTCGTAAGTCAGGTCAAAATGGGGTTTTACCCCTTTCTCACAAACTTTCCAGCAAAATGCCCTTTGTTTGAAACTATTTAGAAATATGCCCTTGTTTTGAAACTCGATTTTTAGAAAATCGAGTTTTTATGTAAAACTTAATTTTTGGACAATCGAGTTATAGCGAAATGAAACTTAAAAAAAAAAAATGTGGAACTCGAGTCCCATTCAAAGAACTTGAGTTCG
>NW_027071801.1:0-1001 GCF_002906115.3 Quercus suber | reverse complement strand
TACGTGAACGCCGGCCAGCGCCTAAACCTTCGATCCACTCTCTACAAATTCATTGTTCTGGGTTCGTTGGGCCTTTGACCCATATCCTTTGGGCTTGGGCAACAAAAACAGACCCTACAAATATATTTCTAAAAATATAAAGTTTCCTTATATATCATATTTTACAAGTTTTTTATAAGTAATAATATTATATTTTACAAGTTTTTTTATAAGTAATAACCAAACTTATGAATAGTAATAGTTATTCTATTACAATTTATTCTATTCCCAGTAATAAAGATTACTATTCCTAATATAATCTACATTCAATATACGAAAAGTACCCTTAGAGTATCCACATCTGGGTTTGCAAAAAAATGATCTATTTTACCATTTAAAAAACTATTTTATCTATTATATCATTTTACTTTACAATTTATCCAACATTTCAGTTATTATTTTTATATACAACGTATTAAAATAATATAAACTACGTGGTAAATTGATATAAAAATATCTATCTCACTTCTCTCTCTTCCTTTCTATTTCTCTTACTCTCTCTCTCTCTCTCTCTCTCTCTCATAACCAGCCACCACCACTGTTAAGCAACCCAGTCACCCACCATCACCGTCGAGCAACCCAATCGCCCCACCCACCACCACCACTACTGTTGAGGATTCAAACCCCAACAAAACCCAATACCCAAACCCCCTTATGGCCTTTTCTTTCTCTCTTCCACACCACCACCGTAGCCACCACCACAACAAACACTAGACCCACCACGACGACACCACCACCGCCCCACCATCACTAGACCACCTTACAACCTAGCAACCAACTACACCACAAAACCCTTAACCCACGTGACCCAGAACCCACAAACCCAAAAAAATCAACAAAAATTCTAGCCACCACTGCCAAACACTCCGGGATCCATACCCACTGCTGCATCACACCCACCCAGGAACGGAACCAGGATTCGAACCTGAGGGGGCAAAGCTTAAAACATTTTTTTTTTTATG
>NW_027071800.1:0-1004 GCF_002906115.3 Quercus suber | reverse complement strand
AAAAAAAAAAAAAAAAAAAAGCCAACATCAATCGTAAACAACAAGGTAAAACAAACCAAAAATGCTAGCAAACCCACGGATTCTCAAAAAAAAAAAAAAAAACCAAAACCCAATATACTTATATACCCGATTACTACCCTAAAGAAACCAGAGCATGGGTATCTCTCATATAAGAACCTCAGGTCCTCTGCAAAAGCGACTCAGCAACGCTGCAACAGCAACACCCAGAGTAGTCGATGGCAAGATCGGAAATCCCCTTGTCCAGATCGGAGATTGGCGACGGCGAGATCGGCATAAGAACTTCAGGCAACATCAAGGTATTTCAGTTCTCTCTCTTTTTCTTTATCTCATCTCTGCTCTGAGCCTCTAACTGAGAGCGGCGTTCTCTCTCTCTTTTTCTTTATCTCATTTTCTGTCTTGTGACTAAATTTTTTTTTTTATAATGCAGTGTATTAACTTTAGATATAGACTGACTTACTATTTTTTTGTCTTTTGAAATCTCTCTTTTTCTCTGCTCTGACTTAGGCTTAGGCTTTCCTCTGGATCTTTTGGCTAAGGGTCCGTTTGGTTCCCGTAAAATATTTTCCGGAAAATACTTATTTCCGGAAATGCTATTTTCCGGAAAAGAAAAATATTTTCAAGTATTTGGTTATATTATGAAAATTGTTGTGGAAAATATTTTCATGTGTTTGGTTCTATTAGGAAAATGCTATTTTCCTACAATTTTTTCCAACAGCAAATTCCGGCAACAACAACACAGCAACAACAACATCCGCCAACAACAACAACAACACAACATCCGGCAACAACAACAACAACAACAACAACAACGCAAATTCCGGCAACAACAACACAAATTCCGACGACAACAACAACAACAACAATTTTCATTCCTCAGCTCCCAAACAAATATTAACATCATTCCTCAGTCCACAGCCACAAAAATACAAAACCCAAAGACAAAAAATCATCAACAACAACAATCAAACTTTAAAAAAAAAAAA
>NW_027071799.1:0-1004 GCF_002906115.3 Quercus suber | reverse complement strand
AAACAAACAGAGAAAAAGAGAAAAGTTACCTTGAGTTAAGTGAGTTTCCCCAAACTCACTGGCTCCACAGTGTATTTCACAAATCAAGGATCTATTGAATTCACACAAATTTTCTCAATTAAACCGGTAAATCAATAAATTAATCAACAAACAACTAGTATTAGGAAATGGAATTTCGTTCAAAATTTTTTCACAGGAAACAAACAGAGAGTTAAATAGATCGGAGAGACCTGTAGTCTGATGAAGAAGTGGCAGAGCTGAGATCGCCGACAACCGTGCCTCAGCTGGATCGTCATAGGAACTGATCATCAACCACCGCGCCTCAGCTCTTTGAGTCTTCTCAAAGAGAGAGAGGGGAAGACCTAAAAATCAACGAAAATGAGTTTTCTCACTAAACGAAAACTCATTTTAATGCTTTGATTCGAGGGTGAAATATATGGGGACAATTATTTTGGGGGTTGTGTTGAAGTTGCGTCAAAAAATGTCGCTCCAAATTTGCGCGGGAGAGCTATAACTGGGCTGCCAAGTTTTTATTATGGGTGGAGTGTTTCTAGTCGTATCAACTTACAGAGTTAGATTTACCTGCCCCTTTGTTTATGTTCGGCAGTTTGTTTATAAAAAGGCCTGTTTGGAGAAATATTACCCCAAAAAACAAAAAATTGGAGGATGATATGACTTTATAGATTACATTTGTGCGTGACCCAAAATTGTCTCTACTATAATAATGGAACTCCTTTATTTTTCTCTCCTTTCCATCACTCTTAAGTCTTAATCTTCCAACAACAATTCTAACAAGTGTCATATGCATTATCTATATTCATCTTTAGGTTGGTAATCACTATTCTAGCTGCTTTTTTTTTTAATGTAGTGAATTTGAAATTGCAGTTGGAGGCCTGTTGAATGCTACTTTTGGGAATGCAACAGAACTTTATATCAATCTATGCACTGAAAAGCAGACTGATACGTGTTGTTTAGCTGTCATTATTGGGCTCAATTCTGTCAAA
>NW_027071798.1:0-1004 GCF_002906115.3 Quercus suber | reverse complement strand
GTGTGTTTGTTTCATTTTTTAAAATCATTCTCACTAAGGTTCATCTCTCTCTCTCTCTCTTTACAAATTTCCTATTTAGTTTTGATTATCTTCTTTGGAATACTGATGGGTTAGTGTCAATTTTGGAATTTTGTAACTTCAATAGTTTAATTTTTATTGATTTTTATTCCTTTTTATCATCATTATTTAATGTTCTTGTGCATAAGCAAGGGTTACTTGCTAGTTTATATAATGCGTATGAACAAACCAAAAAAAGAGAGGAAAATTTTCAATTCAAACTTCTACTTCATATGTGTCTACTTGGTTTGGAAATTGTATATTTAGATCTATAATTGGTTGACTAATTTGAACATATCGGTTGACTAATTTGGAACTTGTGCTTGGTATGTATCAGCTTGGATTGGAATTTTCCAATTTTATGGAAAACATATAACATGTTACACTTAGTTTATATTATTATATAGGTTTGTTTCTAAAAAAAAAAAAATTATATACACTAAAAAATTTGTACTATTGCGGCATTTTTTTTTGCAGTGGGTGCAAAAATCGCTGCTATATGTCACATATTGCAGCATTTTTTGGGACTGCCGTTGTACATAAGGTCTATTGCGGCATTTTTTGGGACCGCTGCAATAGCTCTAGTCTTTTGCGGCGTCCTGCAGTAGTGGGACATAAAACTGTTGTAATATATATGTTTTAGCGACATTAACTTAGATATAGTGGCGCTCCAAAATCCTGCCACAATAAATATATCTTTTTGCGCAGATACTATAGTGGCGGTATAGAAAACCACTGCAATATGTAAGTTATAGTGGCATTGGGATGACCGCCGCAATAGGTCCTTTGTTTTGTGGCACTTTTTCTTAGTTATAGCGGCGGGTTGTACTGCCGCAATAGACATTTAAATTTCCCATCCCCAAAATTCACTTTTCACTTTTCCCACTTATCATTTTGTGCAATAGACCTTCTCTCCAAACTCTCACTTCAGCCAAACTCTTACTCTC
>NW_027071797.1:0-1005 GCF_002906115.3 Quercus suber | reverse complement strand
CAAACTCACAAATTAAGAGTGTTTTGAATGAAAGTAATTTTTGTCAAGATCTTTACAAACGATAATAAAAAATCATCAATTGTTAAGTGAGAACGTGAGACCAAAAAGGTGAAGATTAATTGTAAGCCAAGCCCTATGAACCATCTTTGGGATTTCTAGCAACACCAAAATTAAATAAATGTAATACGTTGCACATTCGATCAAAAATAAGATGTAATTGAAGGAATCGATGGAAGGGAATTCTTTCCCCAACATTTTTTTTACTAAGGATGCGTTTGGATACCGCTTATTTTACTGAAAACTAAAAATAATAAAAAAAATATTTTCTAGTTACTATTCATTAATAAAATTACTGTATATTTGTCTAATTACACTGTTTATGTCCCATGAACAGTGTAAGAGGCGTTGGATTTAAAAAAAAAAAACACACACACACACACACAAACACAGGAAAATAATTTTTATCCAACGCCTTCTAAGTGCCTCTCTTTTCATGTCCATAAGATAGAGTTCAAATGAAGAAGCATAAAAATTTCACACAACACGAAAGTTTTCATAATATTTATCACTACTTGTTGTGCTTATGATTTACTATAATTGAAGTAATGAGCAAGAAAGATAATAAAAAGTTAAAATTCAATTTTTAGTCCATTGAATCTTTACTTCAATTGTAAAAAATTAGCCTTTTAAGGTTTTTTTGGGCCAACGTAACATAGTCCCTGACTTTGTCATAGATGAGTCCATCGGGTGTGAACATCAAAATATGTTATCAAATGAAATCAATTAAGCATTTATTTTTGCTAAATAAAACTAATCTCACGATTTTCTGAAGTTAAAATAATATTAATAAGAAAAAGAATATTTAAACATTGTGGTTTAGTAATGAAAAAAGATTAGATTTATAAGTTCCTTATACAAAGTAATTGAATAATATAAAATAATAAAAGTTAAAAGGTTAAGAAATTAATTTGACAATTAAAAAAAAAAAAGCAATTAAATTGAAAT
>NW_027071796.1:0-1006 GCF_002906115.3 Quercus suber | reverse complement strand
AGTCATGATTCTCCTATTATAGTCCATACTAAATTAATTCCTTGCCAAGGAAACCCATTGTGGATGGTTGCCATGCTCTATTGAGTGTTACACTCTTGTCATGAACTATGGATCAGGGATTTGATTGTGGAGCTTGCCAACTCACAGTTGCTGGCATCAATTGGGTTGCATGAACCATGCTTGAATGAGATTTCAGATGTGTAGAACAAATTCATGCTTTTTGTGAAAATAGGTAGGACATATATCCTATAGGATAGTTTCTAGACTGTGTAATAAGTAAGTGCAAGCATTGGAGTTCTATCGTTTTTTTTTTTATTTTTTTTTCATTAAAAAACAAACTATTCAAAATATTTCATAAATATTTCATTTTTGGAATTTTCTCGTGCATCGCACGGGTTAGCGACTAGTAAAACTTTAATATTATCACATAGGATGTTTTCAATATGCATGTACTGCATATTGAACCAATTTATTGTACACATAATACAGAAAACTTAAATATTCTTACATATGATGCCATCAATATGCATGCACTGCATATCGAACACTAACGATACTAACATTATTAACTTAATCCTAAACATAATACACACACCACATAGAACCCAGGTAGGCGATGCCTTACATAGGTATTCATTCTGACAGGTAGTCCTCATAGTTGAGGATATTATTACGTTCCACTAGTGTAAGTTGCCTGTTGGTTGCGGCAGCCAGCTTGTTAGGTTCTAAAGATTTAGGAATTTATGTATTTAGAACTCTAATTTGTATTGTTGGCAAACCATGATCAAAACAGGTTGTTTAGTCTTGTTTAGGCTTGCTCAAAGTATGTTTATTTGTAAAACTGGAATCGAGTGAGTGCAGATTTATTGGACTAAATCTGTAAGGCTCGATCGATCGAAAATTAGACTCGATCGATCGAACCACGTACAGATTTATTTTTCTGCAGAGTTCCAGTTCAGCCCAAACTCTATTTAAACGTCTTGGGGTTCAAGTAAAACACTTCTAT
>NW_027071795.1:0-1008 GCF_002906115.3 Quercus suber | reverse complement strand
TTAGCTTTAGCTTTTTATTAGAAAAGGGTAATTTTTTTATTTTTTCTCAAAAAATTAGAAGCTTTTATTATTATTACTATTTTTTACTTTTTCTAGAAAAAGTTAGTAGCAGTCAGGCGTAGCAGTCAGCAAAATAGTTTTTGTAGTTATTTCACTTCGTTTATCAGTAAAGTATAGAGCTCCACTACCGAATTCATATACAAAACCTACGGTAAGTACAAAGAAAAATATTATTACAATTCAGAAACCATAAGTACCTGTTATATAAACTGTTACTGCATATGGATAAGTTAGCAGAATTTCTAGATCAAAAATAAGAAAAAGAATTCCCACCAGATAAAATTGAATACTAAATGGACTACGTGTTTGTCCAGGTGTAGCCGGAATAAAACCACATTCATAAGGTGTAACTTTTTCAAAATCTGGTCGATGAACAGCTAGTACTAGATTTAGAAATAGTAGAATTAGTACTAGTACTGGAATAAATAGAATAAATAGTGTAATTGTATTCATTAATAATAAAATAGTGTTAGAGCAAGTAGTTTTGAACTATTTAGTAGAATTTGTGGTTGAAATACAAATAGTAGAATAATAACAGTTAGAACAGAAATACATAGACTATGTGCAGCATTAATTTTTGAATTAGTATCACTATTTACAGTACTATTATTTTTTTTACTTTTTTCGTTATCTTCATCTTTGGCATAGCTTTCATCAAAGTAAAGTACTTTTACAATTTTTAGATAATAACTTGCACTAATTACACTAGTTACTACACAAATAAAACTTATGTAATAGTATCCTGCATGAAGACTACTAAGTAGTACTATTTGTTTAGCAAAAAATCCAATTAGTGGAGGAATTCCTGCTATAGAAAATAGACACATTGAAAGACTAAATGCTAGCACAGGGTTATTTCTAAATTCTCCTTTTATTTCATGAATAAATTGGATATCATTATTATTATTAGAATCTTTTTTTGATATAGCTTTTTTTCGTTGACTAGCA
>NW_027071794.1:0-1009 GCF_002906115.3 Quercus suber | reverse complement strand
TTTTTTTTTTTTTTTTGATGTGGTATTGTTTCAAATTTTAAGGTTTTGGTTGGGATTTCATGTGGGAAGGGAGTACTGGGTAGAGATTGGAATTTACAAATCATATGGGTGTTGTTGTTGAGGAAATAAATAGGTGAGAAAATGGCAAAGGAGTTGATTATTGACATGAAGTTCATTACTTGTTCTGTATCAAGCAGTATTGTAGATTGATGAGTTCATCTAATTGTAGATTCTAGTTTGTTTTATGTTTACTTTACTATGGATGCTCTTGCAAAATAAAATAAAAGAGTATCCAAAACACGCCACTACAGAGGAGCACGTCAGATGGAGATTTCCTTCAGCTCCAAATTTCTCCTTCAGATGGGTGTGCAAGACTGGAATGGGAGGAGCTTTTGCAGTGGGTTTGGGAGCTGGATTCACATCAGGTGCAATACCTAGGGTATTGCACCTGGTGCAATAGCTTATCAAAGGCTGAGATTGAAAGTTGAAAAAGCAACTTTTAATCTCAGCCATTAAATAAAATATATTAAAAAAGAGTAAAAAAGTTAAAGTTAAAAAGTGAAAAAAGTTAAAAAAATTGTGAAGGAAATTGAGGTATTGCACCAGGTGCAATACCCTAGGTATTGCACCTGATGCTGATCCTTGGGAGCTTCTTTGGAAGAAAGTGAAGAATGAAACAAGGAAAAAAGATGGTTGTGTAGAAAAATGATTTATGACCGTTGGAGGGAGTAAAGCTAAGACTGATGGGACAACACTTTGACCGTGGGGCCCAATTATGCTGAAAAATTACAAAAATTGTCATTGAGTT
This sequence comes from Quercus suber, assembly GCF_002906115.3. Lineage (NCBI taxonomy): Eukaryota > Viridiplantae > Streptophyta > Magnoliopsida > Fagales > Fagaceae > Quercus > Quercus suber. Next base: position 201 of record NW_027071794.1, on the reverse strand, counting down.
AACAAACTTGTTGGAAATTTAGACCCCTTAAACACACAGATTGCGTAGCCTAGATTAATTAGCCAAGTTGTTACTTAGTCAAATTAAGCAATTCTAGGTTAAAACAATCTAAACAATCATATCAAGATATAAAGCAGCGGAAAATAAATAACACAAGATATGATCACCCAGGAAACCACACGGTAAAAACCTGGGGAGGAT
>NW_027071793.1:0-1009 GCF_002906115.3 Quercus suber | reverse complement strand
TACTTTTTTTTTTTAATAATATATATACAACATTTTCTAAAACTATCTTACATAAAATATCTTAAAATTATTTGTACATTGTGCGGACAACGTACTATTATTATGAAAGGATTTGATTGAGATCTATTTGGGTTTGTTTATAAAATCGAGGTAGTGTGTGGAATATGATGGAGGACTAAAGTGCACATGGAGTGAATTCCTCTTAAGTTGTTTTTTAATTGCTCATTACTAAAACAAAATAATTATAATGAATATGTGTGTGTAATTTATAATTGTTATTTTTTTATGATAAACTTATTACATAAAACATTCTCTAAAACAATATTATATAAAATATTGCAACATTATCTGTGCATCGCTCGAGCAACTTAATAGTAATAATAATAGAAGGTTATTACTTTCTTTTTTGGCTCAAATAAAGTTTTTCACTTATTAAACTATAATTTTAAAATGACTATCTAATGATTTATTTATTTAAAAGAAATATTCTAATGAGTGGTAGTTTTGTAAATAAGAAAGAATGTGGTGTTATTTGTAAAGAAAGCACGTTCTTAGGAATTTCCTATCTCCTTTCCCACGTAAATGTCATCCCCTTTTTTACTCTCTCTGTCTCTCTTATCAAACTTATCTAGTACACTTCTCATCCTTTTTCCAAAGAAAAATGAACAAAGCAGATGAATGCTTTATTTATTTTGCTTTAAACTTCTTTCAGAAAAATTTCAACAATTTATCATGTTTGTTTCATTGTAAAATTTGATCAAACTTAATAATATTTTCCATTGACCGAAATCAATTTGTAAAATTTTCTAAAATGTTTTATAAAAAAAAGAAACTTGGTAAAATATTTTACAAAAAAACATGTAGTAGCTTTCTCCCCCCTTCCCTCCTCCCCCATATGGCAGCTAGGTTGCCACTTTAGTGGTTGGAGCTGCCAATGGTGCAAGAGAGGCACAAGTTTTGGTGGTTTGTGCTTGAAAAGTTTTATATTATACCAAACACCTGAAAAAAT
>NW_027071792.1:0-1010 GCF_002906115.3 Quercus suber | reverse complement strand
TTACAATTAATTGAATGTATATAATCCGAATTTAACTACCTCCCAAATGTCTAGGTTTATCTTTTCCAAAACATGTCTAGAGTTGAAGAGTCCAAGCCATATGCATAAGAAAAAGAAATAGATCTATATCAAATTACTAAGGAAATAGTAAGAAGAGAACTCTAAAATTGTATAATATTCTTTCCTTTTTTTTTAATGGAATAGTCTTTCATTAAGCTATTGTTTCACAAAATATATATTCTATAAGTTCTTTATTGGTTTTCTATCAATCTCTAGTCTATTTGCAGAGAATGATAAAAAATAAAAATAAAAATGTGTTAAATAAATAAGTACATATTAGTGCTTTGATCCTTTTAGTTCGAAAAGGATTTAAACTTTGGAACTCAGATGGAACTCATGGAAGTACTTAGTAGTCTAACGTTAATCTGATTTGTAGTCCCACTCCCATTTGACTTCTTGTGGGTTTTAAAGTGTAATTATACTTTTACTTTGAACATGCACTTTGTGAGAGACCGCAAAAATTTAGGGTGTTCTCAAAAAGAGATTTGGGTGCTTGTAAGGGCACCCCTCTTTTGTGTAGTAATATGGAGTCGCCACTTATTTTTTATACGAAAAAAAAAAAATAAAAAAATTACATGTTAAAAATACTCCAAATGTCATTGATTGAATAACAAAAAATACAATTTTGGTAAATTAACCTTACAAGGCTTTGGGTCCTAGTTACAATCTACCAAAATTAAAAAGACAAAACACTAATCTATCTATCCAAAAATCCTAAGCTCGGGGGTTAGGTTACAGAATGTGAAGGTGTTGGGCACCCATTCTGCCTAGACAGAGTCTGGTCTTTTAGACTCTAATGACTTATATACCCATTTTGCGTGATGTTGAATGATATGTTGGACACACATGACAGATACTTGACAAAAATTAATTTAAATAAATCTACCTTATGAATATGTCCTCTTTTTTTTAAAGAAAGTTCAGATTTGTTTTGAAAATTAAAAAAATAA
>NW_027071791.1:0-1010 GCF_002906115.3 Quercus suber | reverse complement strand
AATAAAATATCACCCAAAAAAAAAAAAATCTTATAATACAAAATCAATGATTCAATTGTATATAAATTTGTTTCTAATATTTTATCAAAAAAAAAATTGTTTCTAATAAAGACAAAAGAAAACGTTAAAATTGATACTTTATTTCCAACCTAGAGAGAAAAAAGGGGCCGAGAGTCGCATTGGGTAGAATAAAATAAGTTGATGATATGTTTGTTTAAATAGTAGGGTTTTCTAGAAAATTTAGCCCTTATCAACGTAGGACGGACAAGGCGAAGTGAGTCTAAAAGGTCTAAACTTATTCTTGTCCTAGTCCGTAGTGTCGGGCTAAAATCTTGCCCCATCCCACTCCCACTACCTTTGCAGGGGGGGCAAAACCTGCGCAGGGCAAAGCGGGAAGGGACAAGTCAAACGAGGCAGGACAAAATTGCTATCCCTACGCCAAAGCTCGAAGAATAGTGCTCCCTCTTTAAATTCTTGGTGGGGTTCAAATGTGGGAGAGCAGCCTAAGAGTTTTTCGACAAATATATCAGGAAAACATTTTTGTAACAATTGTAAAAAATGATCTAATAATGGAAGTAAATGAGTATAATAGGGTATTTTCCTTTTCTTTTTCCTTAAATATGCTTTTTCGTATTAACTTAGGATAGGGAAAAAAAGGGGGGAAGAAAAAGAAACAAAAGTTGAAAAATGTATAATGGGTTGAATTTTTAGATATTTGATCTCATCTTAAATTGCTTTCATATTGTTTGGTTATCAAGACTTAAGAGAAAAGAAAAGAGGAAAATAAATGAGATTAGCTTTTTTACATGTTTGATTTTAGTTTCTGTTGAGTAAATCTTTTAGTTTATGAGGTTTTTATTTTCCAAGTTGACATGAAATTTTTTATTATAATTAAGCTAATAAATAAATGATTTATTAGCTAAAAAGCTATTTTTTTTATTAGTAGATGACGGTAATGATATCATTGAAATATGTTTGAAAAAAAAAAAAAAAGGCATCAAATTGACGGG
>NW_027071790.1:0-1010 GCF_002906115.3 Quercus suber | reverse complement strand
TTTACACAACCATTTTCAAAATATCTCACATCATATTATTTATTTTATACTACATTTTATTAAAATATATTTTTGAAAAATTTTTTATTACTTTTTTTTAATCATCTCTTCGCGTATGAGTAAAGAAGTATTAAAAAAAAAAAATTGCATGTGAATAGCAACCATGATTATTTACATGGTTATTACAGCAACAATGTAAATTTACACACTTTTAGATTAATTAATATGGGTGATTTTTGGGTTTGAATGTGCAAATTTAACACCATATGTAATCCACACACAAATATAAGTGCTCTAAACATCATGAGTGATAAAAGGGATTGGATGTAACATGCTTTCACATTCCATTTTAGGTAATTTGAATGGAAACACTTCGTTTGGGAGTTCATAAAGGAATGGAATAAAATGTAATAAGTAAATCATATAGGAATGAAAATGAATGAAATGAAACATAATGTATTTAAGTAATGGGGAAAAAATGTAATAAAATTAAGCAATATTGTTTGGATGTTTTGAAATAAAAGAATAGAAATAGATGGAAGGTAAGTAATCTTGTTTTAGAGGGAGAGTAATGAAACCATTTTATGACAATATTGCTATTGAATCTGTATTTTAAAATAAATTGCTAAATATATAAGGGTATTTTGTGAGTTTTCATAAAATTTCTTTAAGCCTAATTTCGTTCCCTTTGATTCATCCAAATTTTGAGGAAAATGAAAATTTGACATTTTGAGGGAAATAGAGAAATGTGTAATGTTCTATCAATTTCATTTTCTTTTACTTAAACTTCAAAATAAGAGAATGGTCTTTTAATTCTTATTAAAACTCCCAAACAAAGGAATAGAATAAATATTTCTAAATGATTCATTTCATTCCACTTTCTTCAATTTCTTATAATTTTTTTCCTTATTTTTAGGGGTTGAAAAGCTAGTATAAGAAGGAAAGTAATTCCCTCCGATTAACTCTCAAAAAAGGGTTAATTCCCCCCACCCAAAAAAAAAAAAAGAAAA
>NW_027071789.1:0-1010 GCF_002906115.3 Quercus suber | reverse complement strand
ATATATATATATATATATATATATATATATGTATATATATATTATTCATTAATTAAAGTTCATATAATTTATTAAAATTCCTTGAAATTATAAGACAATATTGACCAAATATATATCTATCTCTTGCTCAAATATAGACCAAAATTACAATATATTAAGCCCTCACTCTTTTGTAAATATACTTCAACACTTAACTAATCAAATTACTCAAAAGTGAATATTTGAACATGATTAAGTTTTTGGATCATTGTTTTGTTGCGAAAAATGATTTGATTTAGTAGCATATCAATTTGTTTAAACCAAGCAACTAATAGAATTCGGCTAAACAAAACATGGTGTAGATGGAAAAAAAATTGTATTTAACAATTACTAAATGTAATGATAATTGTTTAACAATGAATTTCTAGGTAATTGAGTTCGCAATTGGATGCTACTATTTGACCTGAGAACCTCCAAAGTTCTTCCCTAATATATATGTTGCAAGCAATTTCAATAATCGGACAGACCAAGATTCTAGTCTTTCAAAGTAAAGATAAACATGTTTTACAACTCGCATTTACAAAAAGCTATCAGTTAAGGATCAAGCTAGGTGCCGATAGAGATCTGGTGTAAGCTAGAGGCAACGTGAGAAGTTTCGTAGTCCTCCCAACATAAGCTCGTTAATTTTGTCAAGTTATCGTAATCGTTATCTTCAATTGCATCCAAGATCTTACGATACAATAGTAAGGATGTCCATACCTGCAAAAACACCACAGATGTTTAGATGCTAGAATAATGCTTTTTTAAACTTTTATGAGAGGAAGAGTGAGAATTTATGAAGTGGTACATACTGGCCAACGGCTAGCCTTGTCAAGCTGAGAAGCTCTCACCTCTGCCAGGTTGAAGTATAGCCTTGCCCTTGTAATCTGCTCTTTCATGAACTCTCTCCACCTATCAGTGACTTTCCCTGTGAAAACATCCTCGTCGCATAATCCAAACTGTGCAAGCTCATCTTGTGGAAGATAAACTCT
>NW_027071788.1:0-1011 GCF_002906115.3 Quercus suber | reverse complement strand
AATCAGAAAAAAGGTCGCAGCTTTTAAAAAAAAAAAAACAAAGAACCACAGACAGGGCAAAATTGTCATTTAGAATGACTGGGCCAAATCTTTATAGGTGTCACTACTATCCTTTTCATTGGTGTAATTTAGGCGTGCACACACTTTTATTTTTTTGCCTTACAAATGTTAACAGTTAGATCAAATAATAGAGACAAAATGGGTAAATGTTTTTTTATTTTAAAGTATGTAGTAAAATACTTGTTTGTCTAAAATATCTAACAAAATATTCTTGCTTATGGAGCCCGATATTTTTGGGGTTGAGTTTTAGGTGAAATTGGACATTAGTAATGTTGAGTTTCATGTATATTGCCAAAATATGCAATGAACTCGATATTGTTAATATCAAGTTTTACTTACAAGAAACACATCTATATATAATATAAAACCTAAATGTTTGACTTTTTGGAAACTGCTCCTTTTTACATCCCATGATTACATAAATTAATGTCATATATATATTTAAAAATATCGAATAATTATGACTTTTCTTTTTCAATATATACATTTTCAGCAAATACATTTTCGACAAATAGGCACATTTTCAATCAATAGGCATTTTTTAATGTATCTAATATGAATAATTATAACATTTCAATAGACACCTTTTGATAGACACATTTTCATTAAATATGCACCTTTTCGGCCAATAGGCACATTTTCGGTCAATAAGCACATTTTGGTATATCCAACATGAAGGCTTATGACCTTTCATTATATACATTTTGGTAGACACGTTGTCATTCAATATGAACATTTTTAGTCAATAGATACATTTTCATTCAATAAGCACATTTTTGGCCAATAAACATTTTTTGGCATATATATCATAGCCTATCTTATATATCCCTGTATATATAACACAAACTAAATTAGAGACGCAACATTACTTTCTTTGCCTAACTAATAAAACTTTGTATTATTTCTTTCAATATCAATTTTTTTATTTATTTCATGCATTTTTGCTAACTA
>NW_027071787.1:0-1011 GCF_002906115.3 Quercus suber | reverse complement strand
TCCACCACGAACGTAAAACTACCGGAACTTCCGATGATCTTGCTGTATATCGCCCGCGAAGTGTGCCACTGTCCAAGCACTTCTCTGTCCTGATTGTGCGCCCTAAAGCTTCATCTACGATGTGAGATGTAGATTTCCAGAATCCGCTTGTGGATGCGCGACAAAGATCAGAATCGCTGGAGCAACTGAATATGAGTTCAGCGCAACTTAGCTAAAGGTCTTGACTGCGTCTTTAGGTCGAATGAGTCTCGAAAGGAACTTCGCCATAGCAGTGTATTACCAGCCTGACTTATGGTTCTAGTGCAGAGAAGACTGTCAAGATACTGAGGTATCTTTAATTTTTCCTTGCTTTATGATGTGATGTATCCCACAAAACAATGCTATTTTGAGTAGATCGTCGTGATAGCTTTCGGCGAACATCGATTCCAGTGGTGTAGCTCTTCTGCTGCCTTCGTCTTATGGTAGTCTAACGACTTATGGGGTCAGGGCCAGCACAGATCTCTTGTCGGCACCCTAGTGTGCATACCAAGTCTGTATGAGCAAGACCTGTTGCTTGTCTATCGGGAGCTGTCGAATCATTCTTGGTCCTGTCGGACCGTGCGGACCAGAGTATGTTTTCCCTGGCAGACTACAGGTCATCTGGACCTCTGACATTTGCTGGTTCTGATATGATGCGACCTCTAATGGTGGAGCATCACTTTCGCGCAGTATCAGTGTCGAGATCGATCTGTGAGGCAGTACTTCAAGGGCGATCGTCATCGCAATAGCTGAACTCCTTCATCAGATCCCCAACCACAACACTGATGCCACCACTATGTTGATCTTCTACACCGAAGCTGATGAGGAGTTCATCGTCCAGGAACCCATTGTAGCCCACGCCTGGTTCTTTCCAATTCATCGACACGACGAATATCATCTGACTCTGGTCATTCGGTTTCCAGGTCCCTTTCGCCCAGCCATCGTTGGGTTTGCCCCGACCCGGGATCCAGAACGGTTTGGAGGAAAGTGCAT
>NW_027071786.1:0-1012 GCF_002906115.3 Quercus suber | reverse complement strand
CCGCGCCGATCCGAGCTGGCTTGGTGATTCGGCGTGAGCTTTGAGAGAGAAGCTTGAGAGCTGAGAGAGAAAAGAAAGAGAGAGACGATGAGAAACAGAGAGAGGCAGAGAGAGAAAAGAAAGAGGAAAAATGGGAGGTGAGAGAAAATTTTGGGTATAAAAAAGTATTAAAAAATTATTATTTTTTTTTTACAACCCAGCTACAGTGCCATCTTACATTTGAGATGGCACTGTAGCAAAATCTCAAATTTTTTTTAGCATTTGAGATATGACCTTCTCATTGCTGATGGATTTTGGGGCTTAAATGCCAAATGTTCTTAACATTTGGCATTTAGAAACCCAAATGCGGATGCTCTTAGAACCTCAAAAACGACTGTAATGCATGTTAAACCTAAAAATTACCAAAATACCCATAGAGCCTTGAAAATTATTGGAATGACCCTGAAAACTTAAAAAAATTTGAAATACCCTTGAAACCTATAAAAAAAAAACTAAAATACCTCATTAAAATTGAAAATGACCAAAATACCCAAAACTCTTAACAATTACTGGAATACCCTTAGAACCTAAAAAATAATCAAAATACCTTTAGAACCTAAAAAATGATCGAATGACCCTAAAACCTAAAAAAATGTTTGAAATTACCCTAAAACATAAAAAATGATCGAAATAACCAAAAAACCTAAAACAATGACTAAAAATACCCCATAACACCTGAAAATTAGCAAAATACCTTCTAAACCCTTTAAAATTACCTAAAGACCCTTAGAAGCTAAAAAAAAACTTAATGACATTGAAACCTAAAATGACTGAAACGACCCATAACCTAAAAATTACTAATATATAATGCTTAGAACCTAAAAAACTGATCGTACTTTTGTCACATTCATAACTCTAGCATTTTCCTCCTTTAAAAGCTATTAAAAAATTTAGATATAAAATCTAAAAAAAAAAATCCCAAAAAATTAACCCAACCACAATAATTACTTTTGTCCACACACAACCAAAAAAA
>NW_027071785.1:0-1012 GCF_002906115.3 Quercus suber | reverse complement strand
ATGTTTTAGTGACGAATTTTTTCGTCACAAATATGGCAACAAAAAATTGTTTTAGTGACGAAATATTTCGTCACTAAATGCAGTGGAATTTTGTAAGAAATGGTTTTAGTGACGAACATTTTCGTCACTATATGTGCATGGATTTTCTTAAAAATAGTTTTAGTGACGAATATTTTCGTCACTATATGTACCCGAAAATAGTTTTAGTGACGAAATTTTTCGTCACTAAATATGATTTAATAAACTGAAATGGTTTTAGTGACGAAATATTTTCGTCACTAAGTACTGTTTTTAGCGAGGAAAACATTTAGCGACGAAACGTTTTCGTCGCTAAAAGTTTTTTTTTTAATTACCAAATTGGACTTTTAGCGACGGGGCTACAGCGACGAAATGAATTTCGTCACTAAAAGTCCAATTTCGTCACTAAAGGTTCTTAGTGACGAAAAACTAGACTTTTAGTGACGAAAATTTTCGTCACTAAAAATACATTTTCTTGTAGTGAACGTGCCTTGGAGCATGTTCTAGTAGCGAAATTCCTGACAAGGAGGGTGTTGAACATGGAGGCAGTGGCATGGACTTTCCGGCCACTGTGGAAGACAAAGGAGAATTTTAACATCACAAATGCAGGGAATAATGTTTTGTTATTTGCTTTAGAACTAGAAGTGGATGTAGAGAAAGTGTTACTGAGGGAACCATGGTCTTTTGACTGTCACTTGGTGGTGTTCCAGAGATTTGATGGGAGTAAACCTTCAAAAGATTTAGACTTCAAGTTATGTTCTTTTTGGGTCCAAATCCACGATCTTCCTTATCAGTTCTTGACTCCTAAAGCTGCAGTAGAAATAACGGAGACAATTGGTCCAGTTACTGTCTCTAGAGACACGGCAGAGATGAAGGGAGGTACGTTTATGCGTGTCAGAGTGGTTATTGATATATCGAGGCCGCTGTGTGGAGGGAGGAAAATCATGTACGATGAGGATTCGGAGAGATGGGCATCGTTCCAATATGAACGGCT
>NW_027071784.1:0-1013 GCF_002906115.3 Quercus suber | reverse complement strand
CGGGAGCGTGGCGAGCGGAATTTTGGCCGTGGGACCGATCAAATGATCCAATTTCTCGAAAAAAGGCCACTTGCTCGGTCCGCCGCCGGAGGCGATCCTCGCCTTCTCGAGCTTGTACTTCTTCTTCACCGTATCGATCCGATTCTTGCACTGGATATCGGTTTTCGGAGTCTTCCGATAGTCCTCTCTGCTGCTCACAATGTCGGCGACCTCCTTCCAGTGCTTCTGCTTCAAATTCCCTCTGCTCAGTTGAAGGTACCGCTCTCCCCACGCGTCGATCAGCACCGCCGTCGCGCCTTCGCTCCAGCAGTCCTCTCTTCCGCCTCCTCCTCCGCCGGATCCTCCAGCGCCGGAACCGGAGGATCGAGGCTGTTGAATCGGGAGAGCTAGGGTTAGCGTGTTGTTGTTGTTGTTGTGGTGGTGGTGGTGAGATTGCGGCGGCGGCTGTGCTTGCGGCGGAGCCGAGGCTACCGTCACCGTTATCCGACCGTTCGTCGGCGGTCTCGGAGGAGACGACGACGCCGCCGGAGATTCCGAATCCGGCGATTGCTGCGGAGAGTGGATCTCCTCGTCCTCTTCCATCTCTTCCTCCAGCTCCTCCTCCTCCACCACCTCCGCTTGCTTAACGTGCGCCGTCCTGTCCAGCTAAAGTGCGCCGCTGCGCTCCTCACTAACCTTCACCAGATCTCTCTCTCTCTCTCTCTCTCTAAAAGGAGGCCGTGCTAAAGTGCGCCGGTGAGCGCAGGACACGTATGGATATGCAGAGGAAAGAAAGGAAAGGAAGGAATATTACGATCGTAACTAACGTGCGCCGGCGAGCGCAGCATAAGGCGATCTGAGAAAAAAAAGAGAGGCTCTCTCAGAGAGAGAGAGAGAGAGAGAGAGAAAGATTAGGGTTTGTTTGTGTGTTGTGTTTGATTGAATTTTTTTTTTTTTAGAGCGATCGATCGGCGAATATAATGACTGACTTGACTGACTGACTGACTTTTTATAATTTCAGTGTTTTTTTTTTT
>NW_027071783.1:0-1014 GCF_002906115.3 Quercus suber | reverse complement strand
TGTTAATATATTTTTCAGCATAAATATTTAATGTGTCAAAATTAATAAGAGTATAGAAAGGTAAAAATAAAATCTTTCCTATTTCATCAATGTCTTCTATGGTTCAAAACATATGAAAGGAAAGCAAAGGAAAGGGTAAAGGAAAGTAAGATAGCAATAGCTCAACTGGTTGGCATCTCTTAGTGTTTCCAATAAACACATCCAGAGTTCAAATCCCCCCTCCCTCAACTATCGAATTATAAAAATAAGAAAAAATTTATTAGTAATTTTGATCTAAAAATAAAATAAGATACAGAATAAAGAATAGTACAGTTAGCTTTGAGAAATGATAAAATTTGTTTTTCTTCATGAAAATTTTTGCATAAACAATTATATGTAATTTACTATTTTATATGTTTATTAATTTAGTTATTTTTTATTTCTATATATTAATGATCTTTGAATTCTATTTTATTTTCCTCATAATTTGATAGTTACAACAATTGGGGAAGGGGGATTTGAACCCTAGTTATCCTCATAAATGAGAACAGACAATGCCACTGAGTTACAAGACTTTTGGCAATTAAATTTAAATTCAATGTGTTATATTGTGTGTATTTATGACTACATGTCCATATGTATAATATATGCATGTGTATGTATTATATATTTTGCCCTCTCTAGAGTCAAACTCTGGCTCTGCCACTGTGTCTTATGGTTGTCTGGTCTGCATTGGTGTTGATGCAAGAATCTTTTCAAAGCATGTGCCGTGAAGCATAAGTTTACTTGTTTTTCAAAACAGCTTTTCATGAAAATTTATGTTTGCACGAATTAAAGTATTTCCTTGATTTTACCTACCTGCCATAGTAATGTTTGCCCTATGGATTCTCACCATGAGGGAACTCTTATAACTTTATTTTTGGAGGAAGGAGGATCTTGTCATGCCTTAGGGCATTGGTTCCTGTGGTAAAAAAGTGTGAGGTAGGTTGGACCTGAGGATTTCTGCTCCCAAAAAAAAAAAAAAAAAAAAAAAAA
>NW_027071782.1:0-1014 GCF_002906115.3 Quercus suber | reverse complement strand
AAATAAAATAAAATAAAATTTATTTGTTCTACTTTCAAGCAAAAAAAAAGCCCAAAAAAATTTTGAACTAAAAGAAAAAAAAAGAAGAAAAAAAAAAGAGTAACAGAGCAAGCCCACTAAGGAAAAAAAGCCCAATATCAATCCTAAACAACAGATTACAAACCTAATCTAAAGAAAAAAAAAAAAAAAAGGTAAAACAAACCCAATATGGTAGCAAACCCATGGATTCTCAAAATAAATAAATAAATAAATAACCAAAACCCAATATACGCGATTACAACCTAACCTAAGAAACCAGAGCAACAGATTCATCAAGCAAAGCAAAACTAAAACAGAGCACATCAACGACAACAACCAATGGACGGCGCCTCCAGAACACATCATGCATCGAAGATCGAACATCGGTCCGATCGGAATGGAGATCGGTCTTCCTCGCCACCATGAGATCTTTCAAATGTTGAGATGAATACTTTTGCAAAATCTTTTGGGGGAAAAAAAAACATGTTGACAATGCAATGTTTCTGCAAGATTTTTATGACAAAAAAATCTTGCATTTTTGGTGTTTGTAACTGAGGCTGAGAAGGAGGGAGAGGAAGAGATTTGTTGGGAAGAGAATGAAGAGACTGAGAAGGGTGGAGAGGAAGAGACTTGCGAGGGGAAAAAAAAAAGAAAAAAAAAGAGAACCTCTGAACGTGTAGCCACCGCTGCCAACGCCTTGACTTATACCTTCCCAGTCCCTAACTAATCATCTCTCATCTACACATTCAGAGGTTCTCTCTTTTTCCTATCTTCTTCTTCTTCTTCTTCTTCTTCTTCTTTTTTTTTTTTTCTCTTGCAAGTCTCTTCCTCTCCGCACTTCTCAGTCTCTTCATTCTCTTCCTAACAAATCTCTTCCTCTCCCTCCTTCTTAGCCTCAGTTACAAACACCAAAAATGCAAGATTTTTTTGTCATAAAAATCTTGCAGAAACATTGCGTCGTCATTGTGCTCTTTTTTTTTTTTTTTTTCAAAAGAT
>NW_027071781.1:0-1015 GCF_002906115.3 Quercus suber | reverse complement strand
AACCCATCTCTCTCTCTCTCTCTCTCTCTCTCTCTCTCTCTATATATATATATATATATAATTTTTTGGGTAGAATTTTGTAAAATCTTTACTTGTATATATAGCTATATATGTATGAATAATAATAAATTTTATGTTTTGCACAAATTTTCTGTATATATAATTAAATGATTTTGTGAGGCCTAAGAACTTGGTAACCTCGGCCCACTTTACATTCGGTCCAGGGCCCAAGCCGAGGAGGAAGGAGCGTCCGACGACGAAGTATGAAGGTCTGAGTTGCTAGGAGCCCCACCAAGGATGACGCTATCCTTGGAAGACTGAGACCAACACTAAGTAGGGGAGCAAGCCCAGGATAGGTTGTCACATCCACACTAAATGCGCTCACCTAACTCTTTGGCCGCACTAATGGAGATGTGGCTTCTAGACAGGGCAGCCTTGGTTGCTGCAACTCACATGAGTACTGGTAAAGCAACTGATGGGACAGACGGTCAGAAGGAAGGGGTGTGGATGATCAACAAATGGAAGAGAAAGATTGTGAGAAAATGGGCTATATAGGGGGAAGGATGGGCAAGAAAAAGGAAAAAGAATACGGTAGCAATCGGGATTCTCCCAGAAACCCTTGTAACCAATCACGAAGGAAGTAATAAGAACCGCAAGCTCCTGAGAGAAGAGTCGAGGAGCTCCATTGCGTATTTTAACCCACGTTCATGCCATTCAATCCACATGCAACCAGGCCTGGCCATTGTATCCCTAGCTAGGGCCTAATTCTTAAACCCGCTCTCTACAACTTCATTGTAATAGGCCAACCGGGCTTGAGTCCACTCTCTCAACAGTAGAAGTGCTCAAATTCGGTCTTTACAATTGGCGTCGTTTGTGGGAAGGACTAAGGCGTTAGCAAGCGCAACGGTTAATGATTCCCCCATTGGGGACTTGCGCAAGGTTAGGTAGTTTTTCGTCACCACCGACGACACCGATCCCAATTCCCATAAAAAAAAAAAAAAAAAAAAAAAAAAAA
>NW_027071780.1:0-1016 GCF_002906115.3 Quercus suber | reverse complement strand
TTTTTAATATTTAATTTAATTTTTCAAATTTTCACTTTTGTAATACTCATTTTCAATGGTTTCATAATATAAATTTATAATAACATTCAAAATTAAATTAGCTAAAATTTTTTGCCATCCAATAATACGAAATACAATAAGATTTAATCCTAAATCATTTAAAATTTCACAACATTTTGTATAAAGGAGTAAAAATTTGAATATTCTACACCACTCTCGATTTTACCAAATGGAGACTTTTTGACCAACATACCTTTGATAGTGGAGTTTATGCAAAGGTAGATCATTAATAGGCCAAATTAACCTCTGTTCTCACTACTATCAGTTCAGGGATACAAAGACAATTTTGTATTTATCAGTGGAAGACTTTGAGGTGGACGTGACAAAGGAGTCTAGTATATTTGGAACTTGAGCTTTTGAGAATTAATTACTTCATCAAGCCTATTTATTTGATTTATCAAATTTCACCCCTGGACTTAAGGATTTATTAGAATATTTCTTAAACTTTATCAGTTCCCTAAAATGCTTATTACAAACAATTTAAGATCACTATTAGAATTGTCTTAAACCAAATCAACACAATCGTGAGTAGTATGAGTGTATGACACTCGAGTTTATCCATGACAAACAGAGGTCAAGGATTATAGAAGAAGATTAGACCTACACAAGTGAACCTATATTTCTAATATCAATTGAAAGTTACGTTTAGACCTCTAATTGGCATAACTACCAATTTTGATTTATTGATTCACAACTTAATCTAGGTAGTTAATTAAGTAAGATTCAAGTCACAATGTCTATATAGATAAACACAATCAAAACAATAGAAACACACGCAGAGAAGTGAAAACTTTAAACAATAAACATTATAAGGCAATCCCTAATAAGAAAACTAGAAGGTTATTACAGGACATACGATGCTCCTACTAGCAACTACAGAATCTTGTCTTGAGCCCTCTAAGGTACTACGATTCGTTGCTTGGAAATTAGATTGTAATATTCTTTTTTTTTTTTTT
>NW_027071779.1:0-1017 GCF_002906115.3 Quercus suber | reverse complement strand
CCCCCCCCTCTATCAAACAACACACAAACCCATTTTCTCACCTATTTTTTTTCTAAAATTTTCTATTCATCCTATTTCACTTCCAAACAAACACATCCTAAAGTGAAATGCCTAATGAAACTGAAAGACAAGAACAGCAAAGTCAGCTTCTTAGGACTATAGACATGCACCCTAATGTAACTTTGGAGGCTCTTTTTCTTCTTAAGTTCTTCAAAAAACAACAACTACAATAACTCTTTAGGCTAGAATCCATTGTGTGTTACCGACACTATGGTAGAAAGATAATGACTTCTTAAGTAACTAAGAAATTGGTTTGTAATTGGCTCGGTGCTCGGTTATTTAAAAGACAAGGATAATATATTGTTGGAAGTATAGATTGAAAAATTGTCCAAATTGATTAACAAAGTTACAAAGCAATATCAATAATATATCAATAAAACAAGATATGCTCAAATTAACTCATAGGCAAAATAGACAAATGCAAAAGCGTATAAAATCAAGGATTAAGTAAAACTTATCGCCGAGGCATGGAACTAAATCCGTTGTCCTTAAGAAGCGATTTTCACCCCCATTGGAATGAATCCGTCGATGCAAATGGCTCAGACGATTGCTCTCTAGGATACAACAGCAACTCTATTAATGTGTACTCACAAACAGAGTTTTAAACTCGTCACAAATGCTCAAGAGAAAATTTTCAACAAAATAGAGTAGCTAAAGGGTCTGTTTGGATAAGTTGTTTGAAAATGTGCGTTCTTAAAAGTAGCGTTTTTAAAATGTGTGTTTGGAAAACATAATTTTAAAAACCAAAATAAAACGTTTGGTAAAACTTGTGTATGGTATTAGTTTAAAATTGTGTTTCGGTGCAAATTACCAAAAAGGACTTAAAAGACAAAATTTTGATATTAATGTTATTCTGTCATTTGCTAAGTAACTCATGAAAATAATAATAATAATAATAATAACAATATTCACTAATCCCCAGATTCCCCACTAGCCTTTCTTAAAAAAAAAAAAAAA
>NW_027071778.1:0-1018 GCF_002906115.3 Quercus suber | reverse complement strand
TTATGACATTATGTTATTGTCTTAGGTACATTAGGCCAAATATTCTTTACTCATCCTCTCTTCTTGTTACACCTTGCCATGTTTATCAATGACAATTGGTACAATTGTGCATTTTTGGCCGGAAAAGGAAGGCATCATTGTATCAAATATTTCGATTAACATTTGAGAGGCTCAGGTAGGGCTCAGCAAACATTTAGTATTTAGTTCTGATGTCGACAAAATGATTAGTAGTTTAGTACACGCTCTGCTATGGTCATATGTTGTTAAGAGTATAATACAAATGATTATTTGATTTTTTTAAATTTTTTTTTTTTCACTTACATGCGTTTTGGACCTATGGTATTAGAGTAAGATAATAGAACTTTTCCCTAAAAATCCATATGAGAAGAATTCAATCAACATGTACGTGAAGGAAAATTTTGAAATTGATGATAATTTATGACATACATGCCTGTCCAAGTTAACTGTGACCTGAAGAAAACTGTCCGACCCTGCTCTATTCAACTTGAAGTAGTTGGATTTGAAAGCAAAATCAGTTGGCAATGGATTAAAAACTAGCAGACTAATAGACCCGCTTGAGACCAGTCAGATGTTAGGTTTCCATGGATAAAACCTGTTGAAACCGACTTGCCCGAATTCTTTTAAAAAGCATGTATAATAAGTGTTCAATTCTAATCGGACCTTTAGATTTTTAAATAAACAAATTATGTCATGTCATGTAGGGGTGTGCTCGGTTCGGTTTCGGTCGGTTTGTATAGGTATGGCCAACCGAAACCGAATATTTCGGTTTGTGAAATTCTCAACCGAAACCGATCGAAATGGCTGGAAAACCATCGGTTTCGGTGTATATCGGTTTCAGTCGGTTTCGGTCGGTTATTGGTTTTCCAAAGAGAGGGATATTGAGATTTTCAAAACCCTAAATTTAATCCCATATAAAAAACAAAATAACAGAGCAACAGAGAGAGAGCTGATGAACAAATCAGAACGACAGAGAAAGAAAAATTTCCAACAATATTTG
>NW_027071777.1:0-1021 GCF_002906115.3 Quercus suber | reverse complement strand
CATCTTTTGTAATACTTTATGTTTGTGGTTCAAAAGTCAAAACCCCCTCCCCTAAAATAAATTTAAATTAAAAAAAAAAATTCTACCCTTAGAATATTCAAAACACCAAAATTTTAAAAAGCAAAACTTCATCCAGCATAAGGTAGTTGAATAGGACCAAAAACAATCCAAGTGATAATATGTTTGTAAATAAATCTAGCTATTAATATTCACACTTGGTTCGAATAAATGCTTGTCTATATTATTTTAGGGTTTACTAAACAAGTGAACGAGTCAAATTCAAAAATAATAAAATGTTCGTGAACAAATTCATGAGTATGAGTTTCAATATATATAATATTATATTTTTATATGTATACATATATAATTATATACTTTTTTTTTAGTAAACAATAATACTTATTAGAATACATACGAAAATATTTATATTAGTATTTTAAACCGAGTTTATAATATATTATTTAATCAGAAGACAACTACAAAAAGACTTATAATTATATACTTATATAGACTTGAAATTAGATTATGTAAGTATGTAAGTAAGTTTATAAGATATCAATTATTATTTGTAATTTATTAATGATATAAATAGACTATTTTTGAGAGAGAGAGAGAGAGAGAGTAATTTTTAAAAATTTAAATTATTCAGTTATTAATTATTAGTATAGATTTATAGGGGTAAAAAAATTTATTGGGAAAGAATAAATTATAGCCAAGTAACTCTTGAACAAACTTAAACTTGTTTGACAAAAAAGAAATTAAGCTTGAATATGTAAATCTAGGTTGGTGATTAGCTGATCTGTCTAATGTTAGAAATAAAATTAAATGAACCAATCTCAGAAGCTTGCTTTTATGAGGTACAATTAAGGTAAGATTATTTCTATTTTTTTTTTATATTTTATATATAATTGATGTGAAAATTTAGATTATAAATTAAATTTGAAGTGAATCCATCTTTTCTTTTAAAGTTTAAGTTATTGAGTAATTCGATTGTCAGGTCAAAACTGCAATAGTACTCTTG
>NW_027071776.1:0-1021 GCF_002906115.3 Quercus suber | reverse complement strand
CTTTTTTTTTTTTTTTTTTCTTTTTTTTTTAAACTTAATTTTTATGAACATGAATTTACTATTACTACTATCCCATCAATTATAGATTTAAAAAAAAAAAAAAAGTGTTATCTTAACAAGTTGTGAAAAATATGTAAAATGTGAAATATGTTGAGTACAACAGTATATTGATAAAAATAGACTGCCTTTCTTTAAATCAATCCTTTAAAATTTATCTACTTCTCTTTATTGAAAAATTGCTTATTAATCTTAATTAAATATTAATTAATAATTACTTAAAATTATCAACTTTTCTTTAGATTTCCTTCCAAAGCAAAGGTTTGCTAATTAGTGGGTGTGAGAAAAGCAAAGTCCAAATAAAACTGAGCTGCATTAAAGGGACGCAAACACGTTGTTCTTACATCTTACGGCTTCGACCCAATTATTTAATGGAGAAATTAAATAAGTACAATAAAATTAAAGCTAAAAATGTAAATTATTTTCAAAGTTTGAGGTGTTTGAATTTTATATCATCAAGTTTTAGAATTTAAATTTTACTTCTTATAATTTAAAGGTGTTTGAATTTTATATCTTAAGTTTTGAAACCTTAAAATTTAAAAATCATACACTGTCAAAATTTAAATGATAAATTAATATTAAAAAATTTTATAGTGTAAAATTTAAATCCCCTCAAGTTTAGAATAAAATCTAAATTATGAAATTTAGGCATAAATTTCAAACACGTAGTTTGCCATTAATGTAGCCTAATAAAACTGAAATGGGTGTCCCAAGGGTCCCACCTGGTCAAATCCTATGCACAGTTCATGCACTAATGTCTAATGTACTCCTATACCAAATATGTCCCCTCCTACGATTCTTTTTTCGGTAAAAGTCTTCCCGCAATTCTAAAGAGGGCCATTATGAGTTTCTTAATTGTAAACGGCAAAGATTCTAGGTGTATTAATGATTTATGGTTTCGGTTAACGTATGCTCTTAATTATCTATTTTTTAAAGGATTTGGTTAATATATGCTCTTAAGGCA
>NW_027071775.1:0-1021 GCF_002906115.3 Quercus suber | reverse complement strand
TATTGGTGCTTGATAAATTTTGCACTTTTTTTTTTTTTTTTTTTGAATTTGTCAATTATTTTTTTACTAACCAACGAACTTTTTATATTATTTTTAGAATGTATTTTTACCTGGTGATATAGTCTCTATCCGAATTTAACAACTGCAACAAGCAACGGCCAGGGAAAGACAACATCACTCTCCTAGTCAAAGCATAGTCAACACCATGGCCTTTGTCTTCCTATATTTTTTTGAAAATATTATGTATATTAACACACACATACGGGAAGAGAGGAGAAAGTCTTAAAGAAATTGACAATTGTGCATTTCTAAAATTGCCTAACTCTTTGATACATAGTACAAACTTTAAAGTGAAGTTAAACTTCCGCAAATTAACTACAAGCACTAAACTTAATGTCGTTGATCAAATGGCCGAGAGGAGAGAGCCCAAATTCTGTGTCCCTCAATGCGTTCATTACTTGCACCGAGTCAACTTATCAAATCTCCTTTTTTAAGTTTTGAAAAACTCTCTTAATAATAGTACTAAAATACATACAACAACTCTAATCCTAAAAAGTAAAGTAACTATGAGTTTACGACTAAAATAGAGTACTGCAACCGTAGGTCCTGAGTAGTTTAGTACTTAAATTAATTTTATTATAATTTGATAATAGTAATTTTTTAGTTTTTTGTTTAATTGATATTAGTGGCTTGGATAATTAAATTAAATTATCATTATAAACTCGTTTATTTTATCAATTTGATGCATTGAAATTATAAAATTTAATATTCACGTTTTCATATTTCACAATAACTTATGGGGAAAGATCTACAATTAATGCAAAAATGACTTCTCATGTTGTTTGCAAGTTAAAGTTAATTTGTAAAATTAAGATTTTTTTAATCATTTTTTTATACATAAGAACTTTATTGTATTTATCATGGCCCCCTTGAAAATATTTCCTCGCTCCAACAATATATATATATATATATAATGTTTTAAAAAAATATTGTTATATTCTAGATGTAGTATGTAATCTTT
>NW_027071774.1:0-1024 GCF_002906115.3 Quercus suber | reverse complement strand
TCTTTTGTTCCTGGGATTGAATATTCTGGGTTGTTGTTGGGATTGAATATTCGGGATTCATGATCAAGATGAATTTGGAATAGGAATTTGATAATTTGAATGTGAAATTTATGAGTTTATGGGTTTGTTGGATTTATTTTTTGTTTTCCTGGCAGTGATGGAGATTGGATTTGTTTGCTGGGTTTGTTTCTTGGATTTGGGAAGAACATGAAGAACAAACTGTTATGTTCTTACGAAAAATTAATGAAAAGTTTAAAAAAAAAATGATTAAATTAGATTTTAGGCTATTTTAAAAAATTTTAATTTATTTTTTGTTTAAATTTTCTAACATGGCTTTAAAAAAAAATTAAAATGCTGATATGGCATTCAAAAAATGCCAAATAATCTTTTTTAATAATATTTTAATGGCCACATCAGCGCCACGTCAACAAAAACGACATTTCGTCTGCCACGTAGTAGGTTTCCGTGAGTGGGTTGACAGTAGGGACTATTTTGAAAACGATTTTCTTTTTTTAGGGATGAAATTTGCAAAGAAATCAATTTTGAGACCAAAATGGGAATTGACCCAAAATATAGGGACGAAAAGTGCATTTTCGCCTTTAATTATTAAAGTGGTGAGTCAAGTTGGGTGGTAGGTTGAGGTTTTTATTTTATTTTTTATTTTTAACTGCCAAGACCTAACCCTACTTGCCTATATATACATCTCTTTTTAATCTTTATATCATATCAATTTTTTTTGTTAACTCCATAATTTACACACGTATAAAAAAGAATGATACTTTTCCAATATATTTGTGCACACATAGTGCATGTTATGGTCGTCATAACCTTTTTTTTATTTTTTATTTTTGAGAAAAAGTTAGAAAGTACTTATAGCCGTTTAAGTTTAAGACGTGTGTACTTTGATCTTGGGAAAGTGGGTCACTTCCAATGATTTCCTTTATTGGTTTATAAGATTTAGGGAAAATAAAACTACTTAAATTTATCCATAAATGCTAAAACAAAATTTAAAATTTAGTATACA
>NW_027071773.1:0-1024 GCF_002906115.3 Quercus suber | reverse complement strand
TATCACCTCATTTAAATTATATAGTATAGTAATTGATATTAAAAATTAATTCTCGGTTATTATCAAATAGTTTTGTAGTATATATATATATAAAAAGTAAGGTGTCAAAGTTTTTGTCACCAAAAGCCTCGTTGTTATTGGTTATTATAAGTGGACAAAAAAAGTGATTTAAGTTGTGGATTTAAATTAAAATTAATAACAACTTACTACTTAAAATGTTTTATGAAAGTATTGTGAAAATATTGTAGACATAATATTTTTCTATTTTTTATGCATAAATTTTACGACAAAAATTTGAAATTTAAACATGTGATTGGTAACATAATTACTACTTTTATAACAAAAATGATATAGTTATTGATCTTTGATCTTCTTGAAATTTTGTAAGCATGTAGGATATAATAATAAAATATAATTCAACAGTCAAGTTTTTAAAATTCACATCTAATAAAAATATATAATTAAGATAAGTTTGAAAGAAAATTTTTTCCCATTTAAGAGGCGTGTGTGTGTGTGATAATATGTGTTAGTGTCTACCATTTTATTTGGGAAAAAAAAAAATAGGTATCATTTAATTGGAGGGTGTAAACTGTAAATCTATTTAGACTAGATTCCAATTGAATTTAATCGGTTAAATTATGTATTTGGTTCCTATCATTTATATCATATTTCAATTTCGTTCTTCACTTTTTAGTGTTAATTTAATTTTTACCGTTATCTTTTGAATGAAAATTGCTGACGTGATTAACAGTCAAAATAAAAAATTAACTTTCGTTAATGTGATAATGAACTAATTTTTTAATTTTGTCTGTTTATCAGGTCAGCAATTTTCCTCAAAGAGACAACGGCATGAATTAAATTAACATGAGACTAAGAGGTTAGGAATCAAATTGACATAATTAAAAGGTTAGAGACCGAATTAAAATATGATGTAAAGAATATGGACTAAATACATAGTTTATCCAATTTAATCTCAAAATTAAATTCTCCTATTTCAACTATGAATTATTATTATTATTATCAT
>NW_027071772.1:0-1024 GCF_002906115.3 Quercus suber | reverse complement strand
AGAATAATCATTTTTTTTTTTAATTGTCGTTTATTAAAAAATTAATTTAAAAAAAAAAAAAAAAAAAAACGATGCCATGGGGCCAACAAGGAAGTTAAGGGTAGTTGGATTTGAAACCTCTTGAATATTTGCCAAACACGCAAGAACTATGATTCATATGGATCCATATCAATTGTGTATTAAGTAGGTAATTGTCATTTGGATCAATATCCATTGTGCATTATGTACATGTAGCCACTCACTCACATAGGGGTGAACCACTTAAGAGGAAGACCCACCCCTACTTCCTCACCCCTATGTGAGAGAGTAGATACTTATCTAATACACCATATACCTCCATGTGTTGTAAGCTATCTTGTGTCAAAGGCTTGAAGTTATGTAGTCAATGATTTTATTTGTTTTTATCTTGTGTTGAAGGCTTGAAGTTATGTAGTTTATGATTAATGATGTTAATGGCAAATGTAGATAAAAACAAATAAAAAACTACAAACTCAACTCACATAGGGGTGAACCACTTAAGAGGAAGACCCACCCCTACTTCCTCACCCCTATGTGAGAGAGTAGATACTTATCTAATACACCATATACCTCCTTGTGTTGTAAGCTATCTTGTGTCAAAGGCTTGAAGTTATGTAGTCTATGATTTTATTTGTTTTTATCTTGTGTTGAAGGCTTGAAGTTATGTAGTTTATGATTAATGATGTTAACGGCAAATGTAGATAAAAACAAATAAAAAACTACAAACTCAACTCACATAGGGGTGAACCACTTAAGAGGAAGACCCACCCCTACTTCCTCACCCCTATGTGAGAGAGTAGATACTTATCTAATACACCATATACCTCCTTGTGTTGTAAGCTATCTTGTGTCAAAGGCTTGAAGTTATGTAGTCTATGATTTTATTTGTTTTTATCTTGTGTTGAAGGCTTGAAGTTATGTAGTTTATGATTAATGATGTTAACGGCAAATGTAGATAAAAACAAATAAAAAACTACAAACTCAACTCACATAGGGGTGAACCACT
>NW_027071771.1:0-1025 GCF_002906115.3 Quercus suber | reverse complement strand
GACTAGACCTTCTAGTTCTTCAACATACTATTGAGAACTGTCACTGTGACATTCCCAAAACTCAGAATCAGAAGTCAGACTTAGACCCCATCCTCAAACCAGATATGTGAGAATTGCAACAAAGAAGACCCTCCTCTTGTCATTTTGAATTTCAAATCTCAAAATCATTTTGCTTCCAATGGGTAAAATGCGTTACATGATGCTAGCACCATTGTTTGCTTCAAATATGCACAGTATGCACTTCCCCTGCGTAACTGGCAGTTGAAAATTCCAATTCTACGTTAGAATTTAGAACATCTAGTACCAACAAACACAGTCTCACTTCAACGTAGTTGCCACGCAAAACATATGACTACATTTTAGATGAACGTTTTGTAGAAATATTAATACCTTTTTTATTTAGGGAAAAAAAAGATAAAAACTTATTAAGACTGAAATGACCACACACACTTAACTTTTTTTTTTTTTGTTGAGAAAGACAAAGGACTGAAACAACTGAAACACATGTGGGACAAACCCATTTGACTGCTTTTTTTTATTTTTTATTTTAATTGAGAAAGACACAGGAATGAAATACACACAAGAGAGTGGGAACCCGAGTTTAATATCATACAACTCACAACATACAGAAGCCGGTAACTCTTGAATGCTGTGTGAAGGCTTTAAACCCATTGGGAGGCACACACTTGGGCGATGTGGGACAAACCCACTTGATTGCCTTTTTTCTTTTTCTTTTTTCTTTTTTTTTGAGAAAGACACGGGACTGAAACACACACACAGAGGGGAGTGAAAACCCGGGTTTAATATCACACAACTCACAACATACAAAAGCCACACACACTTAACTTTTCCTTCATAACTAGCGTTATACACATAATAGAAAGACCAAACATGCATCTATACTTTTGGCAAAAAATAAAATGAAATAAGCATCAACACAAATGATAATGTAGAAGGCTGATGAGCAAGTCATTATATCTGGCTTGCTCATTCACAAGTCACATAAATTTCACCGAGCAACTATT
>NW_027071770.1:0-1025 GCF_002906115.3 Quercus suber | reverse complement strand
AGGTGGAAGTTTTTTGTGTGACAAAAGGAGAAACTAATGAAACAGAAAATAAACATGCAACATCAATCATAGGAAAACAAAAAACTTATATAATTAAAGGAAGGAAAGCATAGGCAGATGAAAGAAAGGAGTAATCAAACCTTAGGAAGAATTCATTTTGCAAAGCATAAACCAGGACCATTAAAATTGTGAAGAAAAGTACAATCTGAATAGATGCAGAACCTCTTCCTATATAAGATAGAGAAATGTCCAAAGGCGTGCATCATTAATACCGAGATATTCTTTTGAAATTCCATAACATTCATTGAAGAAGAGGGGACCTGTATATTGAAGGAGAGGAAGGATTTTGGGTTTTGAGAAGGGGAGGTGAACCTGAAAATACGCAGGTGTGAAGAGCATAATGTTATTTGACTGAAATTGGAGTGTACACCGTGGTATGCAATTAGAGTTTTAATTGGTGTGCATACGTGGCACATAATTAAAGCTCTAATTTGAAATTCAATTTCACACTCTCTCTGCTTCACCTATTATTATATATATAGATATCTAACAAATATAAAAGGCAAAATAATAAATAAATGAAATTATGACGACATACTTTCAAAAAAAATTGTAAACTAACGCCACATGGCCTTAGCCCAAAAAAAAAAAAAAATGGAATCTGATATTAAGAAGAAGAGCCAAAGCTTAGGCGATTTACTAATTGCAGTCAAATCTATGTTTTGTTTTCGTTTTTTCAATTTGTAACTAAAATCTTACATAGCTCATACACAAATTAGTAAGCTTTCAAATCTAAAATTTAAGACTATAGGACTGATGCGCTACTGTGTTGTTTTAGGGGGTGGCAGGACCACCAATGGCACCATTAGTACCATGGACGGTGAGATCTACGGTGATTCCATTGAAGTAGGGGCGGCCCAACATAATTTGGGGCCTAAGGCGAAAAATTTATGCGGGGCCTTTAATATGTAAATATTAATTAAACAAAATTATTTAATACTAATCAAATTAAGGTTAATTTAATA
>NW_027071769.1:0-1026 GCF_002906115.3 Quercus suber | reverse complement strand
CGCTTACACGTGCGAGACTGCTTATGTCATCGCTTACACGTGCGATGATGTGTGATTGGTTTTTGCATAACACTTGGCAAATTTCTATTAGTTTCTGAATAGTGATAGCAAAACCTAGCAGCAATATGTGGTGCTTTGTAATTGGCTATATTTTGTGGACTTGGTAGTGTGACGTGTCGGCTTGTGATAGGTCGGGAATTTTCCCTGTCTACATCAATACACTCTCTAAAGCCATATTTAGGAAGAAAATTCACAAAAATCAGCTCCAACAACCTCTTCAAAATCTAAAAAAATAAAATAAATTAGCTACCGTACTCTCCACACATCGAAAGTTACTGTTGCTCTCCAAATAAATTTTTATGACTAAAATATTCACTAATTAAAATATTCAATCACTCTCTCCCTTTATTTGTGCACGTATATTAAGAATAAAGAATAAAAAGATTAAATAAATAATGAAAAAGTAATATTTAAATGAAAAAAAAAATGGATAGAAAGTCTAATGAAAAATGTATTTGAAAAATTCAATAGATAAAATTGTTTGCTCTCTCGACAGTGTGAAAATTTGACTAAGCTGTTAGAGATGCTCTTAGGTTCATGACATAAAAATTATGTTCAAAGACTTCCTCCTTGAGGGAGTGCTTATAAATTCAAATAATTCAAATTCCCCACTTTGTTGGTGTCTATCTAAATCTCTCATTATGTTTACTATTGGTTTCTTAGAAGATAGAATGTCCTCCACCAGAGGCATCCTAGTGTCCTGGTTTTGTTCTAGTTTGCTAGCTTGTTTTGTTTCCTGTTGTTTGTTGGTCACTTGGTCCTAGTTTATGTGTATATTGATATTGGGTTCTGTGTTGGGTATGTGTTGTCAATGTTTATAGGCTATAGCTATCACTTTTTCGTTTGAATGTGATTAACCTTTAGCCCAAAAAAAAACTACCAGTGACATCTTTTACCTTTTTTAAAAAAAAAAAAAAAAAAAAACTTTAAAGGCCTTTTATTTACATTGATGAAAAATTATGAAGT
>NW_027071768.1:0-1027 GCF_002906115.3 Quercus suber | reverse complement strand
TTTTTTTTTTTTTTTTTTTTACTAATTGATGAATTTAGTGGGGGTATCTACATAAACAAAGACACACACTCATACACAAAGTACAAGTAAAAAATTATTTAATTTTTTAGTAGAAGTCGAATTTTACAATTTTTTGAAACTTATAATAAAATTTTATATAGAGTAAACTATTCTAACAAATAATAAGTCACCATATATTTTGGTAGTAGAGTTTAATTGAAGTAAACTATTATAGTAAATGAATACTTAAAAAAAGAAGATTTCTACTCTCAAGGAAGCCTCTACTAACTCACAGTGGCAATCCCTTGGGTAACCCCATTGGACTTGGGGATAGTGTGCTAAATGCATCTACCTTTCAATTGGTTCAAATGAACCCAAGCTTCTCATAATGAGTCAATGCTTTGCAACCCCAAACCAGCCTCTCTACTAGCATTAGCCCAAGCAATTTTGATTCCACCTTTACTAGACACATGCGTTTGCCAACATCGCGCCACCCGCCCCCCCCACAAACACAAATATTGAACCCCTGTTCAAGAAGCTTCACCCCTTTCTTTGGCAAGATGAAACTGACAATTAAATGGAAAGCTTATGGGCTTTTGGTACGCACAAAACCACTCATTGACAGCCCCAGTTGGGCCCAATTGTTTACAAGAAAGGCTGGTTATGTTTATCAGCTTGACCCAAGTACGAATGTACGATGCTATGTGATTGATTCTAAAACTAAATGTTACAACAATTTCTCTTTCAATATACAAAATCAAATAATCCATTAGAAAATAATTTTTTAATTATTTTGTTGCCAAACCTAGATTTGACAATATTCATGACCGAAAATGTTTGTTTCATAATTGCAATAAACATTGAAAAAAGTAAATAGAAATACAGCTATTCATATTTATCATCATTATATGTCCAATATTCTTCTTACTAAAGAAACAAATTTTCATTATTAAATAAAAAAAAATTAAGACAAAAAATACAAAAAAAAAAAAAAAAGCACTCAAACAATTATTTAGATGTCAATGTA
>NW_027071767.1:0-1027 GCF_002906115.3 Quercus suber | reverse complement strand
GGGGGGGGGAGGGGGGATGTGAAGAGTTAAGAGAGAGAAGTGAATTGGATAACTATCCCATTAATAGAGCAGTCTCCACTCTCCACAAACATCTTATCAAGGGTCGTTTAGTAAACTTGTACTAGTAATGTTGTTTGTATTTTTTTGGAAATACATGTGGGTAAAAAAGTGTGTAGAAATACGTATAATATTATTTAAATATTGAAAATTATTGCTCAAAACACCCTACCAAACAGCCCCCAAATCACCCTGAAACAGTTATGCCAAGAGAATGAGTGAAATTAGAAAAATTTAAGATGGGTTTGATCTCAAAGGAAATTACTTGGAAAGTATAATATTATTGTAATGATATTGCGGATATATAAAGGTGTAACAAGCATGGTCTCACTTTGCCAAGTGCTTATCCGTAGTGTGCGTTTAAATTGAAAGAGGAAGTGATAGAGTTTTATGTTTTTTTCTTGGCCGGAAGAAGTGAAGAGTTAAAGAGAGACAAAGAAGTGAATTGGTTTTTGTTGAAGCAATAAGTGCTAACTATAAAAGCTGCATCGTTTCAATTTTTGAGGTTGGACAGAAATATATGATGGGTGTTAACGAGTGTCCTTAGAGTATTGATTAACAATCCAATTAAAAAAAATTATAGAAAAAGAAAAAAGAGAAGAAAAAAAAAACAATTAATATTTTGACAGCTTTTTTCATTTTTTATAAAAGTGATGTCAAAATTTTCCTAAAATGAATTTGAACGGTTTTAGACCCCTTAAACACACAGATTGCGTAGCCTAGATTAATTAGCCAAGTTGTTACTTAGTCAAATTAAGCAATTCTAGGTTAAAACAATCCAAACAATCATATCAAGATATAAAGCAGCGGAAAATAAATAACACAAGATATGATCACCCAGGAAACCACACGGTAAAAACCTGGGGAGGATTTGACCCACCGATCCTCAAGGCTAACCTGAATTCACTATGAAAGAATTGAAGTTCGTACAAAAGGACTACAAGCTCCCCGCTCGACTTCCTAATGCTAC
>NW_027071766.1:0-1027 GCF_002906115.3 Quercus suber | reverse complement strand
AAAAAAAAAAAAAAAAATTGTTTTTATGCCCTTTGCGATTAAGAGCTCCTTCCCTCCATTGCTGAAAGAGCAGGAGGAATAGAAACACAAATGTCTAAGCAAGCACAGAATTCTATCTAAACAATGATTACTAGAAAAATTCTGTGTTTAGAATTCATCTAGGAAGCACAGATACTCCACTTTTGCTCATGTACCCGTTTCCAATTCATATCGTACCAGTATCATACCAGATACCTCTAAGATACATACCTAGTCATTTAAAAAAAAAAAAACCAATAAATCTAGGATACACCCGTGATATGACTTGGATATCGTTCTAATCCAACCCCTGATAATGAGGGATAGCCCAAACTTGTAAGAATTTTTATTTATATGTTTTATCTATTGGTTTCAATGTTGAACACTTACCTATTTATCTATTATTTACTCTTTTGATCTTGGTTTGTTTTCTAAACATCATTTAATCAATGGATTCACTTTATTATCCATTATTGCTTTTAAATTGATATATGCTTAACAACATATAATTAAAATGCTGAATAAGTTATTAATACACGTATCCCTAACGTATCGTACCCTAAGTTTTTCAAAAAATTGTTGTATCCCCGTACCCATACCCATATCATACCCATACTCGTATCCGTACCTGTGCATCATAAGAATTCATAGTCTAGAATTACCTGATGCTTCGATTTGCATGGAAGAAAGCGCTGTTGAATAGCCTTCCAATCTGTATTGTATTCCATCAACCCCAGTGCTAACAGCCTGCATTGATTCCCAATATAAAACATGTGAAACTTCACAAGCCTGCCTTATAAGGTTATTATAGATATTAGATTACTATGACCATGGCACATGGAAGTACATACAGGAAACAATTGTGCCACATAAAGGTTAATGTGTAACGCCATCATCAACTACAGAAATTTCCATTAAAAAAATATACAGAAATTAAATAGATCCCACCTAGGAACTTATCAACCCAAAAAAAAAAAAAAAAAAGGACCCACCTAGGAACTAAAATGAA
>NW_027071765.1:0-1029 GCF_002906115.3 Quercus suber | reverse complement strand
TCCCTTTGGAAATGCTAGATGGAGGTGCTTGGACTAACCGGTAACATACCTAATGACCTTTTGTTTTGTAAATGTTGATAATTAGCTCAAGGTAGTTGGAAGCTGTATTCCGAGTTTTTGCACTCTAGCTGGTAGTGTTGATGTAATTGGACACACAAACTAGAGTTTGTACTTTCCACTTTCCAGTTGCCAGTTTTTGATAAATCTACATTGTAGGCCGCAAGAATCTTGTTAATTTCTTAGTGTAACTGTAAATAGGTCTCTTAACGATGCCATCATATTAGTTCATTATTATTATTATTATTATTATTTATTATCTCTTTGCTCAGTTTCACGTTTTCTTCTCTCTCTTTTTTATTTTTTTTTTGGCCGGCTTTTTTGACTTTGGAGACAAAATTTATTGTGTATATACTGTGTGTACACTGTTTATATACTGTGTGTATACTGTTTACGTAATATTTAATATTAAAAGTAAGTCCCACAGTACTATTTACATATTTAAAAATTATTTTTCTACCGTGTTTTCAGTAACAATAAATTTTTAACAACTTTCAGCAATAATAAGTACTATCCAATCGGACCCTAAATATGGGCATTAGGGGATAAATGTGTGGCTTGTTTAGTTGATAAAATTTTGTCTGTTCATCTGTACGTAAAGGTTACGTGCAATTATAGCGCAAATAATGGCTGACAATGACTTACTAGTTAACTTTGATTCTTTGAATGGGTTGTGGAAGTCTAGCTGGATGGTAATCATTCGCTCCTTCTTCTCGGATGGTAACATGTAAGATTAGGAAAGGTTTTGCTTCATACTATTGAGGGTTATGTGGCAGCAAAAAGATATAGTAACATGTGTTCAAGGTTGTGCAAAACCTTTTCTTATAAAATTATAATACTTTTCAAGCTTGATCTCACTCTTGAAATTAAATGTAGCACAGTGATGATGAAGAGGTTGCATGCCTAAACTAGTATTGAAGAGCCCTGCAAGATAAGGATTTATTTTTTCAATTATATTTGCAAATTACAAAA
>NW_027071764.1:0-1030 GCF_002906115.3 Quercus suber | reverse complement strand
ATAGGTTAAAAAAAAAAAACAATTAATATTTTAATAGTTTTTTTTTTAATTTCCCATAAAAATAGTGTTAAAAATTTCCTAAAATTAATTGTTAACTAATACCCTAAAAACACTCGTTAGCACGACCCTTTTTAAGAATCTTGTATGGGACAGGGCCCCAGGCTCGTTGGGCCTTAGGCCCTAACTATGCGATACAATATATGACTCTATCCCTACCGACCTATGAATGTGACCTCGAAGCACCCCCAGGCCCAATCTAGGCCCAAAAATCATAATGAGACCATTCTGTCTTGAATGTCAAAAGCGAGCCCCTCCTAATCAACTTGATTGGGAGTGTGATTGCTCGGCAATATAAGGTCTCAGCGGCCTAGTATTGCCTTGGGGAATATCACTGCCGAACATCCTTTTGGAGGCAAAAACCAGTTCCAATGCCACTACCACCGTTTCCAACAAATATCCACTTAGAGCTGATGGAATAGGACCCCCATTTACACGAGTGAGATCAAAAGTAATCATAACACCTCCACTTACCTTAAGCTATAAATAGGAGGATAGAGTGAGAGGTGAGGGAAGGGGACAATTCTGGAGAAAAGAGAGGGAAGGATAATAATATCAGCAGTAAGGAGAGTGACTAAGAAAGGAAAAAGAGAGTGGTTTACGTGAACAAGAGTGTACATTTGGGTCTCTAAGTGAGGAACTACCCATAGTAGGAAACCCAAAACCTACAATATAAATAGGTTGTGAGCTCAAGTACAGGTTAAGTCCATTGGCTATATCCTTGGTGCGCACAAATCTAATTTGGTTGCAACTCTCTCTCTCTCTCTCTCTCTCTCTCTCCAAGTAATTCTTTTATTAAGAGTTTGTAATTCAATTAACACTTTTTGATATTCTCATCATAGATCAAGAGTTCAAATTCCCCACTTCCCCTGTTGTGCTTATTGCATTATATTATTATAAAGGGTTTTACTAACATGTGCCCTAAAGGCACCCAATAATATACCATTTTTGGAAAAAGTTTTGACATCGTTTT
>NW_027071763.1:0-1032 GCF_002906115.3 Quercus suber | reverse complement strand
ACCCCAAATGAAACTAAATTTTCACCACTCTTAAAGTTGGAATTCTTGAGCTCTATTGAGAAAACTAACTTAAGCATCGAAGGGTTCTTGGCCAGTTCACCCTGGTCACCTTTGATCTTGTGTTTATTTCTTTTCAGATCTTCCAAGCAACCACAAGCCCATTGAAACCTGGAGCATTTAGTTTACTGATTTTTCTGTGTATCATCAATAGTTATTCATATAGTTTAGATATTTGGTAGTTTGATTATATTTTGATTATAGGAAATAATTATTCTTTAAAATGAGAAATAAATATTCATCCCTAAAATGGTTGTAATAATTTTCTTAAATTAATATATTTTCAAATAAACAAACTTTCCATATGCACATTGACAATAAAAAAAATCATCAAAATTGGGGTAAAGAAGTAATTTCAGTGGTAAGTTCAAATTTGAATCAATAACAACTAACTAGCTATGATTTATTGTGAAAATGTTATAAGCGTAATACTTCTTACTATGAGAAATGCTATATTCACAACATTTTCACAACAAATCCTAAATGGCAAGTTGTTACTGGTTGTTATTGTTGAGGCAAAAAAGTAATCTCAATGGTAGGTTCAAAATAACAACTAACCATTTATAATTTGTTGTAAAAATGTTGTGGTCGTAGCACTTCTCAAATAACTATTTTCTCTCTCAAATTTAAAAAATATTTTTTTTAGGAAATATAATAATATGAGTAAGATATTTCATAAAATATATTATAAGTTTTATTATAATGTTACATCTCACAACCAAACTTATGAATGAATTTAGTTATTTCATTACAACACTTTTTATTCTCAGTAATAAAGATTACCATTCATGTCGTAAGTATACCAAACATTAGATGACTTACCTAAGATTTATTTCCTAAAAAATAAGATCAATCAAAACTTGAAACAAATGTTTCATATATATGTTTTAAAAGCAATACCAAAAACGTAATGGCAAAGATATAATGGTCACACTCATAAGACCAATAGAAGAATTAGATCTAGAATAGATCCCA
>NW_027071762.1:0-1032 GCF_002906115.3 Quercus suber | reverse complement strand
TCTCAGCCGCTTTTGCGCAGCCATCACCTAGGACAAAAAGTTGACCGCCAGTCTTTCGAACGACGAACTTGGAGTTGGGCATTGTCTGCTTGCGCTGTTGGAAGGCCAGGGCCGTATGTTGGCGCCGACTCTCATCAGTCGTGATGTCTTATATCACTTGAAAGTGAGACTGCTGTAAGCGCTATTGATGCATTTATTGCACTTACTGTCCGCTTTTAGAACGACAGACGAGCCACTGCTCCACATGCCAACAACGTGGTCCCATGTGCTAGCGAATCCTCTGCGGGTGTTTGCCCTTGTTGGGTGCCCTCGAATATGCTATCACAATCCAATGTATAGGTGCGGCCCAGTAGCTCTATTGTAGCACGAGCTTCTTAACATGCCTTGTCACCAAATCAACTTCTCTTTACACTTGTGCTCCAGCGGACTCTTCAAGTAACAGGACTACGGGAGACATCATACGACTGGCGGACAATGAAGAAATCCCGTGTGACATCGTTGTTTTTGACGAATGATGAAGCCTGTAAGGTAGTATTTGGAGTGTTTTGACGCCCAGGATCCCTGTCTGTGCCAGCGCTCTTTGGGTGTTGAATCGGTAACAGGCCAGCAAGAGACCACACCAGAACATGAAATGGACCGAGTGCAGCAACTGTAGCAAGGGAAGACTGCTCAATGGTTTGCATATGCCCGCATAAGAGCTCTGATGCCTGCTATTTCTGGGCGGCGTTACGCTGGTATATTACCAGAATGACGCGCGCGTACGTCCAAGATGAGGCGAGCCGCCCTCGCTGCTTTATTACCAACGACTCGAGAGAACCGTGGCCATCTCTGCTGAAGCCAGCGGCAAACTGGATACACAACAACAACGACAACAACAACAATTATATCCACAGCGCTTGCCGGGCTGTTTACCAACACATATATTTACTCGTCCCGTGCCGCACAAATCATTTGAGCTGCACTTCAGCAAAAGCATCACATCGACCGTTCCTTGTCACAGCCTTCCACCCGGGTTTCGAGAATATACTAGCG
>NW_027071761.1:0-1034 GCF_002906115.3 Quercus suber | reverse complement strand
GTGGCGGCGCCATCGTCGAGACGCCGGACGTGTTCCAGTCGAATGGCGTGGTGCACGTCATCGACAGCGTCCTGATGCCGAAGTGACGGTGCTTCGCCGATCGCGGACGATCCGATCGAACATGGCCGCTCCGAGTCGAGCGGGTATGCCACCGCGTCGGATGCGGCGTTCCTGAAAGTGCTGGTCCTCTGTCGTTGCGAGGCGTGAGCGTTACGGCGAGGCGCCGCCTCCGCGGCGGTGCTGACGCGGCACCCGAGGTCGCGTTCTCGGACGACCTGCTCCGTTGATATCCGTTGAGGATCGCCTCATGAAGGCGGCCTACCTCGTCACAAAGGAGGCTTGAGGATGAACATGCCAGGACCGATGCCGAGTGGCCCCGAACCGGCAGAGCCATTCCCCATGCCGGGCACCTCGCCGAACCCGCCCGAGGTGCCGGACGTGCCGACACCCGTCGAGGACCCGGTGATACAGCCAGACGTCATCGATCCCGGCGTCGGCATGCCGGGCGTCCCTGGGAACGAGCCGAGCGTGCCGAATGTCCCGGGCGGTCCCATGGTGGCCTGACCGGTTTCGCGTGCTCGGCCCGACACTCGGGCCGAGCATCAAGACCTTGCTCGATGAGCCATCTCATGAACGGGTATCGCCTCGCGGTCAGCACCTCACCCTCGAAAGGGATCTACCGACTTCGCTTTCGCATGAGCTGATGGCGGCGTCCGCACATGGATGTTCGGGCTGATGATCGGCAGCATCTTAGTCCGATCTCACAGGTCGGCTCTTGGGCGTCGGCGACCAGAACTCAAGTCCGCGGTCGACCCCGAACTGTCGTTCACTTGGCAGTGCCTCCGCCCACGTCGCTCGGTTTGATGATCGGTATCGAGCCGGCCTGCAGCGTAGGCTTCTCGATGGCCGGATCGACCGGCCCGGTCGGCGTGATGACGCCCTTCGTGTCGCTGAGCTTGTCGCTCGTCGTCCCCGACCTTTGGTAGCGGTCGGTTCGAGGCGCGATCCCTGGAGCGGTCTTCTCCGGGATCGCC
>NW_027071760.1:0-1034 GCF_002906115.3 Quercus suber | reverse complement strand
AAAAAAAATATATATATATATATATATATTATTTTATTTTGTGTTCCCATTGTGATTATAATATTTTTTTTTCTTTCTCCTCCTTCCCCATTTCTACCTGTTACTCCTCTCTCCCCTCAGTCGGTCCTTACACTCTTCATTTCTTCCCGTTGCAAGCTTCAATTCCTCCACTCGCCGCCAAGCCAAGCTCCTGCTCAACGCCGACCCAAGCCAATTGATCTCTGCTATCTCATTTTTCTTCTACTCTGTCTCTCAATCTTTCTCCGTCTCAAACACCAAGACCCATGATCGTCGGTGCTGGATTTTGATTTTGGTGGGTTCTATTTTTATTTTGATGAATGAGTTTTGATTTTGTTGATGGTTGATGAATGGGGTTTATTGATGGTTGATGAATGGTGGTTGGGTTTCTCTGGTTGATGAATGGTGGTGGCGGTGGTGGTTGTGGGGGTGGTTGAGGCTATGGCTGATGGTAGAGGTGGTTGTGGTTGGTGCTATGGATTTTTTTGGTAGTGGGATATATTATTTTATTCTAGTAGTAATATTATTTTATTATGTTAAAAGCTAAAATAGATCTACTGCTGTAGCATATATGTAGGTAAAATAGATAAAGTGACTTTTTGTGTAGCTAAATATCTAAAATTTTAGATTCACTGTTGTCAATGCTCTAAGGAGGATGTGGTTGAATTTCAATATTGAGTAAAATAAAAGAGAAGAAAAAAAAATGAGAAAAATTAAAAGATATAACAATAAATACTAAATTATCCAAATTATGCTATGTAATGGAATACTATTTTATTTTTATCTATTATCTTTAATTTTTTATAATGTAATTGGATAAAATTTAACAATCAAAGAGAAAAATAATAATAATAATAACTTAAAACACAAAACTAAATCGTATCAACCTAAATTAGAGTTCTTAAAAACACAAAAATTTATTAACCTAAAGTGGAGATGCAATAAAAAATAAAAATCCACCAAAACATTGAGAGAGAGAGAGAGAGAGAGAGAGAGAGAGAGAGAATTTTTTGTGA
>NW_027071759.1:0-1034 GCF_002906115.3 Quercus suber | reverse complement strand
AGGAGCAAAAAAGTAGATAACAAAATTGTATAATATATTTTTAAATATATATTAAATATAGATGGGTCAGGTCGAGTTAAACGAATCTATGAATCTTATGACTTGAACCCAACTTGATTCATTTTTTTAAAAAAAAAAATCACAACCCACCAACCCCTAAAAACCGACCCAATTTAACGAATTGGATTGGATTAAGTCGATTTTGGCTGGTTGGCAGCACACCCCTACCAATTTCAAAATTTCGAAAAAAATCATGCCAAACTAAATCCATTAAAATAGGTACCACAGATCTATTTCTATTTTATTGGTAGTATCTCTCTTCACATACCCAACATATATTGTCCAAATGACCCAAGCATGTTATTAACAAAATCCCAACCACCATGCACAACCCCTGTCCAAACACAAACACTCAAGAAAGGGGAATGAGGGCCCAACCATGGGGAGCAAATTGAAGAAGGAAGGTGAGAGCTATGGCCATGGAAGCAATATATCATTTTTACACTGAGTGAGAGAAAGGTCATTGCTGGCAATGGTGACATGTTTTATTGTGACTGTGCAAAATAAAATGATTTTAGTGATGAATTCATATGAGAATGACATTATTATAATCACAATTTATCACTTTAACAAGTTGTAAAAATTTTATGCTATAAATTATATATCATATAAATGTTTTATTTCAACACAAGTTTACAACTAGACATGTTGGTTGGTAGTTCTTGATTTCTTGGGTGGAACTTCAAGTTGTATTTGGGATTGGCCTATTCAAAACTTTGGCCCACTATTAGCAAGCTAATATAGTGGTATGGGTAGAGGTGTGCATAGATTGTGTTATGTTTGAGGTATTTTTCAATTTAACCTAATATTGTTGAGTTGACAAATCATCAATCCAGCTCAACTCATGACAAATCTTGAGTGGTTAATTGAGCCATTTTGTATTTTCCAATTAAAGAATTTTGATGTTCATTCAAGGTTTTAAGCCAAATATAGTCAATAAATGATTGCAATTTACATAATTGGGCTTAATATTT
>NW_027071758.1:0-1036 GCF_002906115.3 Quercus suber | reverse complement strand
CACACTTACACAATTCAAATTATACTATTTTTTTAAAAAACGTTCAAATTATACATGATATTAGCTTACATTTTTTTTAAACTATACACTAAAATATATAATGGTTTATATATATATATATATATATATATAAGGTTGGGTTTAAGTTACACTTGGTATAACTCTAAGCAATGTTACACTACCCAATAACTTGTTATAAAATTCATATTTTGGAAATCCCACTGTTGAATTACATGTTTTATATGTTTTTAACATTCTTGCCAATTTTTATGTCAATTGAATGTATTTTACTATTCGATCCATAACCTCATATTTTACACATTATTTTAAATTACAAAAATTTGAATTTAAACAATTGATTGATAAAATGACTATTGATCTTTGATAACCATGAAAATTTTCAAGAATGGAGAATATACGAAGATAATGTAATCTAACAGTGGATTGGTTAAAATTCGTATTTAATTAAAAAATATTGAGTGATGTAACATTGCTTAAAGTTACACCAGGTGTAACTTGAACCCAACTCATATATATATATATATATATGTATGTATGTATGTATGTATATAGCCTAGATTATGTCTTAGTAGTCAGAAAATCTAGCAGAGAGTTAAAAGATCTTGCAGACCAGATGCTCCTCCAGGCTTCTCAATTAGAAGAAAAAGAAAAGACTTCTATTGCCTCTTCTAAAGCATCTACCAGTCACCATCCATTTGACCTCTTCCAAGATTCTCAAGATCCCTACGAGGGTCATAATTTGGACAATCCCTAGACTATTTTGGTAACACTAGTCACTACCGAGAATGACTCCAAACAGCTCTAGATTCAGTCACTATTTAGAACTTGAATCAAAACAATACCAACAAATAGAATACTATTCATGATGGTACCAGCCGACACAAAAAGACATAAACAGTACCAAAGCCATATGAAAGACCCCTCTATTGTTTATATATATATGATTTAGAATTTAATTGGATTTAGATTTTTTTTTTTTTTTTTTTGCACTCAATAATTCACTTGCCATAAAAAT
>NW_027071757.1:0-1036 GCF_002906115.3 Quercus suber | reverse complement strand
CATTGGTAATATTTTCAAAGCTTTGTATAATAACTCCTTGTGATAATCATGACAGAAACTTCACCATTCCACCCTTTATCTTAAAGGATGATACCATATAAGTCAAAAGTACCCCCTTTGGTTTTTTGTTTAATAAGAGATGTAAGTCAAAATTACCTTATTATCTATCAATATAAATCTTAAGCAAAAATATAATAGGAATCACCATAATGTCTCCTCAATTTCCCCCTTTCTTGGTCTTCCTCTTCTACAAGCTACCTTTATAGCAGTCCCTTAATTATCTTTCCCTCTATCCATTTTCATCAATAAACTGCCCCTCCGACATAGAACAAATTGAGGAATTTGTGCATGTGTGGTTGTGGTGGGTTTAGATTAAGAGAATTTGTGGATCTTGGGTTTAAAACCTTTTAGAAGAAGAGTTATGGTTCAAAAGAGAAGGAAAAGAAAGTAATTAATAGAACACACACACACACACACACACACACACACAAGGAAAAGAAAGTAATTAATAGAACACACACACACACACACACGTGTGTGTGTGTGTGTGTGTGTGAACAGTGAACAGAAATGTGAACACTTGTCAGTATCTGAGAGTGAGAGGGAGAGAGAGAGTTTTGTTAATACTCAAAACACTCAAAACCCTATGGCCAATATGCCTCAATACTCAAAACACTCAATAGTTTTATTAATTAACTCACTTGTTGGAGTACAATAAGACACTCATAGAGCTCACTCTTAAGCTTAACTTCTCCTAGTAGAACTAGAACTTTTTTTGTTTGTTGATAAGTTAGTAGAATTATGGCTTCTACCTTGACTAGTAAACCAAGCCCTAAATAAATTAAATCAAAGCCCACACGTAAAGAGCTAAGTTGACAAGAGCCTATTAATGATAGGATTTTTATGAACATAAATATTACATATATTATCCTGCTGCAATTAGCCTTTAGCTTGTCCAAAAGGAAAAACTTTGGTGCAGATATGATTGAAGAACTGTTTCTTGCTCATATCTCTCATCAAAAGGTGCTATTCAATA
>NW_027071756.1:0-1038 GCF_002906115.3 Quercus suber | reverse complement strand
ACGTGGCCATTAAAATAATAATAAAAAATATTATTTGGTATTAAAAAATTTTAAAAATTAATTTATTAATTTTAACTAAGTAAAAAAAAATTAAAACAAAAATCAAAATCAAAATTTATATGAATTAAGATCAAAAAGTATCTAAGAGCACTAAGAACACCAACACCAAACCACCATTTCCGACCTCCCAAACACAGATCCGGCCAACCCAAACACCAACCCAACCACCTAAACACCAACCCACAGCCACCCAAACACCAAACCACCATTTCCGGCCACCCAAACACAGATCCGACCAACCCAAACACCAACCCAACCCATTAACAACAACGGCCCACCTGAAAATTTAAATTAATTTTTTTTTTCAAAAAATTAATTAATTTTATTTTCTGAAGAACCAAACGGAAAATAACAATGTTACCAAAAAGAGAGAGCTCGTGGGAAAACAAGAGCACGAGCTTCGACTTCATGAAATCTAGAGGAATCGACGCAGCTTTTGAGTGAATCTGAGCGTTTGTAAATTTGTCTTTCTCTTCTTCTCCAAAACGATTGTTGTTGATAACAATGCTATTACTTGTAGCAGAGATGGGACTATTGGTGGCGTAGGAATCGAATGAGGTTCTAGTGAAGAAAAGCATTGCGGTGAAGAGAGAAAGCAGAGCGAGAATCAGCAGCGGCCATCGCTTCTTCTGAATCGCCACCCACGCGCTCTGCTACCCCATCTCTGACTTTGACTCTGATTCTGATTTCGCTACAATACATAATCTCGTCGCATTCTAGAAGTTTTGGTTCCGATCTGTTATCTTGAGAGAGTGTGATGGTTTAAGAAGAAAGTGTAGAATGATAACTGGGCACTGGGGCTCTGAGTTGGTGTTCTTAGTGTTCTTCTTCAGGATACTTTTTTATATTAATTCATATAAATTTTTATTTTGATTTTTGTTTTGATTTTTTTTTTTACTTTGTTAGAATTAATAAATTAATTTTTAAATTTTTTTAATACTAAATAATATTTATTATTATTATTTTAATGGCTATGTC
>NW_027071755.1:0-1039 GCF_002906115.3 Quercus suber | reverse complement strand
GTACAAGCACAATATTTGTTAACCAAGTGTTATTGGAGGGAGAAAATGGTGAAGATTAAGAGTCTGTTTGAGATTCGCTTATTTTGTTGATATTGAAAATTTTTTGTTGAAAGTACTGTAGATAAAGGTAAAAGTTAGCTGAAATAGTACAGGAAACCCATAAATAGTACCAAAAAGTGTAGTGGGGCTCATGAATTGTTGCAAAAATAAATTAAATAGTAAAGTAAGCTGGCTTTTTAAGTTGGAGCCAAATGCACACTAACAATAATCATAATTTTAACACTCCCCCAACATGTCGGACTTTTAACATTTTAAATGGGAGGTAGATTAGAGACTGGGATCGAACTTAGGACCTTTTGGGAGAATCGGTAATTCAACATGGTATCAGAGTGCAGGTCTTGAGTTCGATTCCTATTTCCACTCTACCACCCAATTAAAATGTTAAAAATCCCACCTATTGACCCCAACTTATTAAGGGGAAGTGTTAGAATTATAGTAAAAATATTTTGAGACAATCAGTAACTGGTTGAACTAGTGGTTGGCACTCTCTAACCTTGATCATTCTAGTCCAATATTTTGATTACTTGTATAAATTGGAAGAATTTTGGGAGATTCATCTGACCTGACTAGGTTGAAACTAGATAATTATCTAATTAATTACACAATCACACTAATAATGATTTCAAGATATCGGCTAATAATTTAGTGACCAATCACTAGCTCAAATTAGGTTGTGCTTAAATCTCACGTGGGAGAGATGGATAGACAGGGAAGATGAATAGAGGCAAGGTAAGAGCATATGGTGCTTTTCAGTACACCTCTTTTAGTTTCAGTGGATTCACTGACATATGATGCATGTGTATGGTTATGACTAACTCTGACATAAATTGTACATTCATATGTATATATGCATGAATTTGTTTTATACATGCACTTGTGATATAGCCAATTTAGTATATACTTCCCAATTTAAGCATATTGGCGTTATCTTGATACTTATGAATGTCAAACTGCAGGTGTTTCACCTAATGATTGGCTC
>NW_027071754.1:0-1042 GCF_002906115.3 Quercus suber | reverse complement strand
AAATAAATAAATAAACTATTGAGAAATTGTGGTTGCAAAACAAAGTTCTGGGTTATAAAAACGGTTTTTTAATCTCCCAAAAGCCTAACCAAACGGACCATATATTCAATATACATAACAAACCCTTAACATTGGCACCTCAATCAGCACAAACTTCTAAAAAGCCCGAATTCAATGAATATTGAATTAAATATAAAAGGATTAAAGGACTAGCGCAAATAATTCAAGGCTGATTACTGAGCTCAATATCAAACTTTATATTTATTATATTTTAGCATCATTAAGATCCAGAAACAAAGAACAATTAACAGTACAAATCATCGTGTACAAGAAATCAAAATTGAACAAAATTTAAGATCACGTTAAAAAAAAAAGAAAAAGCGAAGGTTATATAGTATACCCGTTGACTGATTTGCTCATAGCGCTACCAAAATTCGATATACTCGCAGCGATGGAGGAGAAAAACCCACCGCCTTTCTTCGGATCCGTGGAATCCATTTCTCAAAACCCTAGAGAAAGTCTCAGCAGAAAGAGAGAGTTTGATTTTTGAAAAAGGGATTAGAATTTTGGATTAGCTTTATAATGCGAAAAGCGAAGAAGAGCAACTTTAAACGAATCTCGTTGGCGGTTCCTTTGTTTGAAGTCAAAAAAAATTTGAAGGAAGGAACTTTCTCTGGCCCATGCGGCTGGAACGCGTTTTATTGAGAAGCGTGAGATTTTTCCTGTGCACTGGGCAACTGACTAATAGCTAGTTTTTTACTGAGATTATCTATATTTTGTGGATTCATATTACTTAGCTTTTAGCATAATTTGTCTTTTGGCGATAATATTTTTTAGAAAATTAATTATTTTTTTATAAAAATTATTTTATTTTTATATATTTGATGGTAACTTAAATGAGTTAGAAAATAATTTCATAACTTTCATTATTTACCTTAATGTGAGGTAGAGTTGTTTACCAAAAAGATTTAGTGGAAAATAATTTATAAAAATAAGCCATATTTTTCAGTTAACCAAAAATAGTTTTTCTTTGACTTATTTT
>NW_027071753.1:0-1042 GCF_002906115.3 Quercus suber | reverse complement strand
GCTGCTGCTGATGATGATGATAATGATGAGGATGAGGAGGAGAGACTCCCAAAAGGGACTTATTGCGCCGAGCACTAGTAGTAGAAGGTACCATGCTTATCGACTCCATCAAGCAAGAATTAACTTTTACTTTAATTTGAAGGACCCTGATGATCAAAGCCTCCTGTTTAAGCCTCCTCTTCTCTGCTCGTCTCTCTACAGAGGAGAGAGAGAGAGTGAGGAAGAGAGAGAGAAAGAGAGATGGGAAGAGGGAGTTGGGTTTTGGGTTTTGGAAGATGTCAGCATAGGGAGAGACAAGTACGGATCAGAGGAGAGAGTTTCGGGGAAGATTTTGAAAGATAGCTGTTGGCTTAGGCGGTTCTATTTTTGCACTTTGTTTTTTTTGGCATACATTTAACTCCGATATTAATCATACAAAGTTGTCACATATGATTAAAATGGTCTCAAGAGATTAGCCTAAATTTGCAATAAAGACAGTGAAATTTTATATGGATTCCTTCTTCTTTCTTCTGGCATTTTTTTTTTTTGCCAAATATTTAGTTTTTGCAAAAACATATTACTGAAACATTTCTTTCTAAAGTTTTTTCGGTTATGTAACTCTACTTGAGTTTACCAAACTTCACTTTTACTTAACTTTTTCTCATATATATCATATGATATAGTATTTTCAATCAAATCATAGTTATTAGACTAGAATTCGAATTTAGCATTTTCACTTGAGTAAGCTTAAATTCCAAAAGGAGTTACATCATAAAATAACTTCAAGTAAAAGCTTTTCAATAATATTTTTTGCAAAAATGAAATATTTGGCAAAAATAAAGCTACTCCTCCTTCTTATGGTTTTAAAATTCGGATCTAATTAGTCAGTTCAATAGAAAATCAAATCCTCAAGCCTCAACTAATTGAGTAAAAACCATAAAAATGGGTGATTCAACCGTAAAAATCGTGGTTTAAGCGGTAAAAATTGGAATCGAACTACTTTTTTTTTTATTATTATTTTAAATTTGACCGGTTTTCAAAACCATTTAAAAAAAAAAAAAAA
>NW_027071752.1:0-1048 GCF_002906115.3 Quercus suber | reverse complement strand
ATATATATATATATTATAACTAATAAAATTGACTAGTCTAGACTAATAAAATGAAACATAATCACAAAGAATTATAAGACACAATTAAAGATTAATAAATTAAAATTCTGACATGTATTTTTTAAAACATAATCTACACCATTTTTATAATAAAGTTGTTAATTACATCAACTAAAATCATATATTCAAAATTATGAAATTGGTCTTAAAGATACAACCATGAAATTGGTCTTAATAACACACGTGAGTTAAACTGTAAAATTACATCTTTAAGATACAATTTTACTTTTTATAAAATTATAACTAAAATTGTGTTTTAAATATACGATTTTTTAGATGGGATGTGTTAACGGGCACCGTAAAGTGCCCGTTAAAACGAAATTTTGTGTCAGAATTTCTGCCTTTAAATTATTATTATTTTTAAGCTTTATACGATTTCTCCTATTTATCTAATTTTTTATTGAGTAGAATTCACATTATTTTAACTTTAATAATCACAGATTCACAATTCTAGTTAACATTTGCCTTTTAAGATTTTGCTATGAATGTGTGCAACAAACAGGTAAAAGTTTTTATTTATTTTTTATTTTCTAAAAACAATAAAAGAAAGTTCAAAATTAAAGGAAATCGTAACGGATACATCTAAAATCCTTAAAGGAACTTTCTATTTTTACAGAATCAAATCTACTAAGGTTTTTCATCAATCCATCTTTCACACTCACGCACCCTAGCCGCGCGTGACACAAAGAAACTTTCATATTATCCTTGCAAACGCAGACAACCGCACAGAAAGTAGCCGTTGAAACCACGTGGCACGTTGCCGACATCGAAGGATACCCTACTACTATCCGTGTTTTCCAGATCATTAAAATATTAAAAAAAAAAAAATCATTTATGCAATCAAGATCAATTTGACTACGAAATGAAAATCACTCTCACTCACTCTCCTCCTAACTCCCAACCTCTCTTTTATATAGCTGTTACCAACTATACTACTGAAACCCAAACCTCTCAACTTCTCTTTCTTTGTCTCTCTCACACAACTTTC
>NW_027071751.1:0-1049 GCF_002906115.3 Quercus suber | reverse complement strand
CAAAAATTAAGGCATTATTATACATTTTATGTGTCAAATTTCTTCAGACGTGGTAACTCTCTCTAAAACCTAGTGAAATAATTTTTTGACAAGCAAATACAGCTCACAGAAAATTAAAGAGGTTGATATAAATAACATACGTCAGTTTTTTCTTTTGACAAATGGCTGCACTAGTCTGGAAAACCTGTCTTCATAATGCTTCAGATTTAAGTAAAAGTAAATTACTTCCAAACTACATTGACTGACCTGACTTAAAAACAGAATTATGGTAACAAAAAATAAAATACAAATGTCGGATTTTGAGAAAGAACACAAATCAGCAAAAACATCAAGTAGATTGATAATGTGAGAATTTGCACATGTATACATCAGGATTTTTTTTTTTTTTTTTGGGATAAGTGCATGTCAACATCAGGATTAAGATAAAGTTATTGCATCTCATTCAAAAAAATATATAAATCTCAAAGGCCTCCCTATCAGACACTACTATATTATGTCTACATAAACCCTTCTTCAAGTCCAGAATTTTATAAAAGCAAACACTGAAATATGCTTTCACTCATTTGCCCTAATTAGATAGTTATTGCTTCCTCTAACTTGTATCTTGAAATGGATATAGCTCAAGCAGGAACGTGTTTAATATTAACACACACATA
Organism: Quercus suber; assembly: GCF_002906115.3. Classification (NCBI taxonomy): domain Eukaryota; kingdom Viridiplantae; phylum Streptophyta; class Magnoliopsida; order Fagales; family Fagaceae; genus Quercus; species Quercus suber. The sequence goes on along the minus strand of NW_027071751.1, from coordinate 393 downwards.
CATGGTGTATAAATGTTTCCTTATAGGTAAATTTTTAGGAATTGGCTAATTGGGCTTTGGCACCAGGTGTCCACATCATGTAGTTCACGGCAGACAAATGATCAACTCATGAATGAAGAAATATAGTGGTTATTTAATTTGAATAGATAAGTAAATAAATAATTTTTTGATAAGTGTAAGTAAATAAATAAATGAATAACTTACTGTTGTTTGCACAGTTGCATACTTGTCCTCAGAGAAATTATTATCAGACAGTTCACGAATGCCATTCTTTTCCTTTGGCCTAATTGATGATTCCAACTGATCAACATTGTTCAAGGGTTTTCCAGATAGAGATTTAGATTGTGCATAAGCACTTTTGTCCATGTATTTTTGGTGTGAAGTGTCAAAGGG
>NW_027071750.1:0-1051 GCF_002906115.3 Quercus suber | reverse complement strand
TGAGATTTTTAAGTAAAATTGAAGGATTTTGATAGAAGCAAAAGAGAGAAAAGATTGGTTATTTAAATATTTTGTTTACTTCTTTTATATATGTCAACGCAAGAGTTAATGATATGGATTATTTATTTATTTATTTTAACACCAACTTAAAAGTACAAGGACTAATAAAATATTTCGAAAGATGAAAGACCATTTTGAAACAAAGGGTAAAAATTGAGGACCAAATGTGTAATTATTATTATTATTATTATTTTAATAAAGAGATAACAAGATACTGGTACTTTTGGTTTTGACTCAGTGACCAAAGATTCTGTAATGAAACAAGGTGGCCGCAACAGTTAACGACTATATGTCTTACATTAAAATAACTGAAACAACTGTCATATGATAACAGTGTTTTGTCTGGTATAGCTTATTTCAGTGACTCTTAAATTTTGCTTAAAAAATAAGCTGAACAAAAATACCAAGGTAACTGAAAAAAGTTAATCTTTAAAAAAGCAATATACAAACAAACAAACAAACAAAAAATGCCAAACTAAGCCATTAACAACGACACCTTCATGTGAAATTATCTGCTAGATTACCATTAAGCAGTGCTAAACAGGTACAAGCAATGACTAAGAACCATGTTGGTTTTCCCCTGAAAATTTTTTAATGCAGCAACCAATGCATTAAGAGGAAGAAAATTTGACTTCTTGAATATTAGCTGTAAAAATAATTGAGTAAGAATAGTGTTGTGTGTTCAATGTCAGTGAATAATCTCTATAAACAAGTTAACCACAAATTTCTTGTCTAACTCCTAAACAAAAAATGTGCAGCAAGACATACTTGCTGCATCAATATCCCTAAAGACCTAGACTCAACCATGTTGGTGGCATTTTTGCATCCATGATCTTCTTCACCACGTCCCCTACAAAAGAATCGAAACAAGAGGAGCAGCAACCTTTCATCAGACTTGTCTGTCCACCTGTCATTAATTCAATGTGGGAACAGACTGATGGTGGGGGAATGGAATAATAAACCTCGCTCCTCGTATGCTCAAGCCCACATG
>NW_027071749.1:0-1053 GCF_002906115.3 Quercus suber | reverse complement strand
GACAGTCATATTTTTTTTCTTTATTCACAATATGTAGGTGATCACACACTTAACAAAGTTCAAACAAGCCTGCTTCACGTTTTGCATGCTTTAAAAGTACTTGGTGGGTCGTTAATTACTCGTTAGGGCACACAATATTTCTGTGGTTAGTTCTAAATAAGTGAAAGGTTAGAAGGGTCTTGTAAACCGACTACCTAATTGAGGATACATGTTCAAGAATATTAATTGTTCATAAGTTACTCGTTGTAAGGTTACATCATACATGTTAAAGAATATTAATGATTCAAGGCAATAGTCCATATTTTTCGTCAAAACCTAAATTTTTTTTCTAATTATTTATTTTTGGTTGCTTGTGGATGTTATTTATATATTTATTATGAAGGGGTTAACTTATTCATTTTAAAAAATGAAATCAAATAGTAGAATATTAAATGCACTTTAACTTATGAAATTGTCTGAGCTTAGTAAGATAAGCTTGAAACCGAATAAGATATTAAAGTGGTTGTTGACACATGGTGAAATGAGCTTGGTTGGGGATGTGTGGTCGGCTAACGTCGACCTTAGCATGCCCCCTATACCTTGGTTAATGGGTGAATATTTATGGGAAAAAAAACCTCTGAAATCTCCCCATTTTACTTGAAAATTAAAAAAAAAAAAAAAAAATTACATTGAGAGTAAGATTTTGTTCTATATCTACTCGGAATAACCAAAAAAAAAACCACAAAAGAATGATGAATTTGTATGAAAATAATTGTTTATCATTAGCAATTAACCATATTAACAAACTACAATGGTATGATCACTGTTCTTGCACATATACAAGTTACTCTTGGGATACGCCTCAGGGCGGGCCACCCACTACTGTGATGCGGTGTGATGTGACCAATGACTCCCAAACATAACAGACAGTAACTATTTACAATAGGCTTAACTTCACAGGGTATCTTATTCTACATTTAAGCATAGGAAGATTAAAACTTAAATACAGGCCCAAGTTGAACTCATCTATACGATAATAACCCGCTTTTACGGGTAGGCATTGTGAGAGCTTTG
>NW_027071748.1:0-1057 GCF_002906115.3 Quercus suber | reverse complement strand
AGAGACAATTAGACCAAAAATTCATCACACTAGTTTACAACAACTCAAATAATATATAGAATAATGACCATTTGCCAAAAAAATACATCATCACAATCCTCAAATGGTGATACATTAACTAAAAAAATATAAAATACATCAACATACATTATAAATGCATTCACAACAAAACAACATCACAACTCTCAAAAGTCAATACATCAAATTAATACATATTTTCCACATGGTAATTTCTTCTTTGGAAACCTCACACTATACAATGTACAAGAGGTTAGGAAACCTAATCTCGATACCTTACAAAGAATATCCGATATTGTTGTTATTAAATATCCACTATTGGGAGGTTTGGATACCCCACACTACACATTGCAAAAGCTTGGAAATTTGATCTCCGACACTCCATAGAATACCAATATTCAGGAAAAAAAAAAAAAAAAAGTTTTTTTCATTTTCAAAAGTTCATCTCCATATGGTATAAAGTAGTGTGAAAAATATAAGTGTTCTCATTTTCACATGTTCATCTCCATATGATGCGGAGCAGTTGGAAAAATGAAGGTTTTTACATTTTCAAAGGTTCATCTCCATTAAAAAAAAAATGTTTCTTCGGTTTCAAAAATTGATCATCATATAGTTTACATTACAAGCAAAGCATGTAAAGCACCCCAATACTACGGCTCAACTATAAGGGTTTGTTTGGTATGTTGTAATAACTCTTGTAATGAAATAATTATTCATGTATAATAGTAATTCGGTTATTTGGTTGCATCATTATTACATTTACTAGTCACAAACCCGCGCGTTGTGCATGATAATTTTTTAAATAAAATATTATTTTAGTCCCTAGCCTTTATAAAGAGTTTTTTTTTTTTTTTAAATAGATTTTTCATATTTTTCATAATCTTGTCTACAACATTTTTTACCATTATCATATATTTATTGGTTGATGATTTGCATAACATAGACATTAAATAAGAGGTAGAACTATTCAATAATTTTTTTTTAAGTCATGGTGTATGAAGATTATGATTTTATATATATATATATATATATAATCCCT
>NW_027071747.1:0-1057 GCF_002906115.3 Quercus suber | reverse complement strand
AGCTGCCAGATTCCAACAGCTGCACCCTTCAAATTTGGGCGATTTAATAGATAAAACTACAGTTAGACAGTTACAGTGGGGGAGGAGGGACTTGAACCCTTGATATCTCCATTGGAAATACTAGGAGGTACCAGTTGAGCTACAAGGCTCTTGGCTATTACTAGACAGACACGGCACTTGTAAAGAGTTGTACCACTCGAAAGCAGCTAATAGTATCCTAAGCATGCTTGTCTAAATTGGGAATCCTTGATCAACTAACATGCTTGTCTAATTACCTTTTTTCTTTTTCTTTTTCTGTTGTTTGTACATACTTTTTTAGGCTACTTCATCTTCTTTGAATGAAGTAGTTCTCAGTTTTAATAAAGATCTCTTACTTACCAAAAAAAATATAAGCTGAAAAGCCTATGGGTTATACATACTAAAAAGAAAAGGGTTTACCCACTACACAAAGCTCCCACTTTTACAGAGTATAGGAGAGAAGAATAGTAGGTAGCCTTACCCCCCAAATTTTTTTTTTATTCCTAGACTCAAACCCACAACTTGTCGCTTTTGATGGAAGGTACTTGCCATCACACCAAGGCCTGACCTCTAACAAAAATAAATTCCCTGTTGCTCAAGAGCAACCTGGTAGAAGTAATGTCAAGAGTTGGAACAGTTTATGGAGGGTTTAACTTTCTTTAAAAAAAAAAAAAAAACACTCAGTAGTATTCCTCTGGAAACTGCATAAAAAGTACTTTCCAGTCAAGAAGGAACTTGACAAAAGAATATTATCACTGACGCTCTATCCCATGTGCTTGAAGATGAAACAGTGGACCACCTATTCGCTAGATGTGAACTGGCAAGGGCAGTGTGGTCTAGCTCTGAAACACAATTTTCTCCTGGCTTGTTTCTTAGCAGGACAAATTTCTGAAAACCTAGACATCAGGTCTCAGTTTACAGCCACATTCACAGCCATATTGAGGGCAATCTGAGTTCATAGAAACAAAGTAGTCCAAGGTAGTCTATGAAGGAATTCAGCCTACGCCTTAGTGTTCTCAATTTTAACCAAAAATTTTAG
>NW_027071746.1:0-1057 GCF_002906115.3 Quercus suber | reverse complement strand
ACTGCTACCGGCGCCGGCGAAGGCGCCTTTCGCCGCGAGTTCTTGCGGACTGTAGTAGTTTCCCGCGCCGCCGCGGCCGGTGTGGGCGTACGGTGCTTCGTCGCGAGGCGGGGCGGCTGGGTACGAGTTGATGGCGGGGAGGTTGTTGGCTTCGAGGTCTGCTTTCGCAGCGGCGGCCTGCTCGGTCACGGCTTGGATGTTGCCTGCACCGCCCCTGCCGTATGCCATTGTGACTTTGACTGTTGAAATTCTGGGTTGGTGGAGGCTGTAGGATTACTCCAATTGAAGAATGTGAAATTGCTACGTGGTGGAGGGGATGGAATTGGGTTGCACAGAATGACGTAGGCCACCAAGCTTCTGTGGACGTACCCCTCTACTCCGTCCGAGCGGAGATGCAATCAAGTTCCAAGAATTTGGCTCCTCCCTCAAGTGATATTTATGGCACCAATACAATCTTGTAAGTCTGCAATGAGCATATGCAATAATCTTATCATGAGCGTAATCTGCCTGACTTCAGTGTCGGATACTTTGCGATGTTCATGTATTGTCCATTCGCCTTACAGATGGCACTTGATGAATTGACAAGCAATGTCGATGGACTCCAAAGGGATGAATCATGATTCTTGTTCAGCACGATTGAGCATCATATCGGCACGTGGTCTGAGAATGGTTCTATCCGACGATGTTCACAGTGCGGAGCCTGATCGAAGACGAGATGCTGCTTTACATCATGGTCGAAAGAAGCGGCAAGTCACTGCCGCAGCAACATATGCATGCCGTCGTCTTACCGAGCAAATCTTTTCCATCCTCGTAACATACATGATGAAGCTTATCCGAGGACGACATCACCATGCAGAGCTCTCGCCAAGTTCACGAGAGATGTATTTCTTTATTCCAAAGGTGAGAAGAAATGCTGGGCTCTTCAGTCGCCGAGGCTTGGGGTTGCTCAGTTAATGAAAGAGCGCTGGACCCATGATGACTTGTTTGCTCGTGGGAGAGGGGCCTGCTCAGATCGTCGATGCTGCAGAATGGACTGCTACAGGAGCAGCTCTAGACG
>NW_027071745.1:0-1058 GCF_002906115.3 Quercus suber | reverse complement strand
TATGGAATGAAGGAAAAGGATTGGAGTTGATGGATCCTTTATTGACTAATTCATGTTCTTCAGATGAATTTTTGAGATACTTTCATATTGGTTTACAATGTGTTCAAGAAGATGCATATTACAGGCCAACAATGTTCTCTGTTGTCCAAATGCTTAAAGGTCAAACTATGACACTTTGTCGACCTGAACGACCCGCTTTCTCTGTGGGGAGATTCACAGATCACTATGAAACAAATCCTAGCAGCTGTTCAGTCAATGGCTTAACAAGTTCAGGTGTTTTGCCTCGATGATGGAGATGAGGGATCGGTTTGATAACTCACAGTGCCGACATTAATTTGTTTTGTGTGTTTCCAGACAGGTCATGACATTGAAGACCTTACAAACTCAGGGTTATACCTTAAGTTTATGGGGGCATTAAAGATAATATGGCCTTAGAAGCCCAAACCTGTTATAGGCCCATTTACTTGTAGAAGAAAGCAAACTAATTCAAGGGTTAGTCTACAATTATCTAGTATATAAACCCTACGCTTGATCATTGTAATATATAAGTCATATGATAAAGATGTAAACAACAATTGCTTTCTGCTATAAACGTATACTATTAGGCTGAACCTTGCTTCTGGTTTTCTCATTTTCCTGACTCAACTACTTTACTAGAAATAAATTTACTATGTTAAGCCAACAAATGCATGTGGAGATATTGTCCTAGAAACCAGTGCCGGCTCAAGGCCTAGGCAACTTAGGCCTAAGCCTAAGGCCTCACAACAAATAAAAAATTTCCCTACTAAAAAAAGGCCCCATCTCTCTTAGTAAAAAGTCCAAAATTTTATAAAAATATAACATTTTTTTAAATAACTAGCCGCGAACTCGCGCGTTGCGCGTGATAATTATTTTTATGGTAGTTTTATTAATTTTTTTTTTTTACAATTTAAACTAATCTAATAATGAGTAATGTATTTTGTAATTATATTTTTATTTATTATAAGAACAATCATATATGTAATATAGGATCAATCCAAAACACCAAAAAAAAAAAAAAACTAAAAAAAATTAATAAA
>NW_027071744.1:0-1060 GCF_002906115.3 Quercus suber | reverse complement strand
GCCAATGATCCGGGATGTTCAAGGCGATCTTGGGGTGTCCAATCAAGATATTCACGATGCTTATCGCTGTATCTTGTTCTCTTTCGTCTTCTTCTTCTGCGCTTGTGCATTGATCCAGTCTCTGGAGCGCGAGATGCAAGGCCGTCTGCTTGTACATATTAACACTGTTAATGTCCGTTTGGCCGCTTTTGAGAAGCCTTTGAACTTCGTGGGTGTCATGCGTGTAGAGAACAGCCCTATGCAGTGTGGTATTCCCCAAAACATCTACCTTTTCCGTATGATCATGCGTCCGGACAAGATCTTGTTGCATGACCTGTTTACACTGTTCTTCTTCATTGCTGCTACTTGTTTGCGCTTCGAGTAGAAGCTCAATCACACTGTTACTGCGCACTGACTTTGCCATTGCCAGAGGCGTAAGTCCAGCCTTGGTGACCACGGCTATTGGACACTTTGATTTGATCAAGACTGTAACGATCCTTGGGCAATCATGTGCGCAAGCAACGTGTAAAGGGGACCAACCGCGTGCGTCCTGGACTTGCAGGTTAATGCCATCATCTATCAACATTATCAGAATGTTGGCAAAGTCGTCACTTGCAGCGAGGTAGTGAATCAGACTCCGACCAATGCCGTCTGTGTGCTCCGTTGATGCACCATTCGATATCATGACCTTCACTGCCTCGTATCGAGTCTCAGCAGTGACTGAGGTGACCCGTGACTGTAGAACATTCATTAGTGCGGTCCGTCTGATCTCATTATCCTCCGGAGTGTCGATAGCCATTTTGTACTTCGCCACATCGAGTATCAAGCGGAGGGAGGAGAGATCCACCAGATCAGCTGCCCTATGGAGGACAGTCTTGCCATTACGGCCTGTCTGAGAAATCTCTTGGCCTTCCATCTCTAGAAGTGCCTTCACGATTTCTTCTCGTTTGCCTCTCTTGCTGCCCTCTTCATCCTTATAGAGTTCAATCGCAAGTATGAGGACGTTATCTTCTTTCTCATCGCCCACACCGTCCAGAGTGGATATGCCCTCGTCCAAGAAACACTTGATGACATCAAAATG
>NW_027071743.1:0-1061 GCF_002906115.3 Quercus suber | reverse complement strand
GATACCAAATACTTTTTTTTTTTTCGTGTAATATATACTACACATTATTTTCATAATCCAACTCAATTCTTTAACAAACACCCCGTAGCTAACACATGCCTGTCTAATTTTATTCACATAATCTGAGTATCAAAACATTTATGTGAATATTTCTTAATTTTTGGTTTAAATAAATATGTGTCACTCTTCCGATGGTTATGCTTTCGGTTAGGTGGCCATGCTGGTGGTGAGTGATGATCATGACCGGTTGGTGTCTCAGATTTATTATTATCGTTTTTTCAATTCCCCAAGCTCACTATGTTGGTTATTCAAAGTCAAACATTACTAAAATTACTTCTTGCAGTAAGGATCTGTTTAGGATCTATTAATTTTGATAAAACTGAAATATTTTTACGAAAAGTACTATAAATAAAAATAAAAGTTAATTGAAATAGTATAGTAGGACGTATAAATAGTATCAAAAAATGCAATGAGACCCATACATTATAATAAGAAAGCTATTACAATAATTTTTTATGCATGTGCATGCACATCATGCGTTATTATGTATTTAATTATTATGTTTATTCTTCTCAAAAGAAAAAAAATATATTATGTTTGTCAAATTTTTAATTCAAAATCAACAGTACAAATAAAAACGAGCTTATTAGATGATACTTTTCATAATTGACAATAAAATAAGGACAGCGTAGATGAAGGCCTTTATAGGCATGTGTTGCTATGAGATTTATTTGACAATTTGTGATTAGTTTGTTACTTACGTTTTAGTACTGTTTATTTTATTTATTTTTTGAGATTAGTATATTGCAAAAAAGACAAGTTGAGATTTGAACTCTACCCGCGCGCGCACACACACACGTTTATATATAGTTTTTTGTTTTGCACCATATATACCTAACTACCTGAAGGTCAAAGGTGAGCACACACTCACACCCCCAGACCCCAGAGCCTGGCACTTTTGGATTGAGCATCTTATGTGTTTGGAGCAAATGAATTTGGTCGAAGTTTTCGCTTTAATTCACATTAAGCTCGATTTTTTTTTTTTTTGGTAGACTTTAAAT
>NW_027071742.1:0-1063 GCF_002906115.3 Quercus suber | reverse complement strand
TTTTTTTTTTTTTTTTGGGGTTAAATAACAAAAAGATCCAAAGAATCAAGATACATCAATGGTAGCAACAATAATACTGAATGGTTTTTTAAAACACCTTACGGATGCTTTTCTTCTCAGATTTCTCATTCTCTTCCTTACGCTTTATCGATACTTTTCTTTTCAATAATAAATTTTGGTTTTAATGTATATATCTTATGTGAAATTATGAGTAGATACTAAAACTTAACAAGCAAAATGAAAAGGCACAATTGTTCGATGTTTTTAAATTTATATGTGGCATAAATTTATATTGCCTCGTGGCGCAATAAGGAGTGGTCAACAAAAAGTCAAACATTTCAGCTATTAATTATAATATATATATATATATATTAGATTATATATTCAAGTTTGGTTTATTTTCTTATCGAATAAGCTCGAACTTGTTCCTAAGCTATTGATTAAGTTATTCTTTTATCATATATAGTAAAACAACAACTAAATTTTTTTTACGCATTTACAAACATATGCAAAAAATTAATAGTTAGATTATCGTTGAAATCATACTATTTGAGTTAATTAAAGAGAGTATTTTTGTTTATGAACTTATAAAAATTATATTTACCAACCTTTTATTGTAAAAAATTATATATAATTTTTACTATGAAATGAACTTTTTTATTATCAATAAATTATGTATAATTTATACAATTTGATATCTTATGAAATTATTTACACAATCCAATCTCTAATCTATATAAATAAATAAAAATATATAATATACGTTATTATATTTGAGCTTGACTTGTTTAATATTCGAGTCTAAACTTGGGTTTGAGTCTAACTTCTTTGTCAAATAAATGAACATAAATAAGCATTTTTTCAAACCTTTTTTTTAATTTATAGTCGTCCTAAGAAATTGCATGAGAGGGGTTTGTTGCACAGGACACCTAAGTGAAAGTAATTGAGGACACCTGAATGTAAGCAGCTGTTGTTACTTTGCCATCACACATCCACAGCGGTTCTAACAAAGCTCATATCTTTATCATGCTATGTATGGCCAGTAGACCGAGTGCTACATTAC
>NW_027071741.1:0-1064 GCF_002906115.3 Quercus suber | reverse complement strand
GGCACGTTTTCGTTTCACGTTTTCTCCTTTTTTTTTTTTTTTTTTTTTTGCCGGCTTTTTTGACTTTGGGGGGACAAATTTTACTGTGCATATACTGTGCGTGCACTGTTCATGCACTGTTCATGCACTGTTTACATAATATTTAATATTAAAAGTGGGTCCCACAACACTATTCACACATTTAAAAATTATTTTGCTACAGTGTTTTCAGTAACAATCAATTTTTAGCAACTTTTAGCAACAATAAGTGCTATCCAATAAGTGATCCACACGTTGGTTCTTGGCTTCTTGCTACTAAAGGCGAAGCTAAATAAAATGCAAATGCGAGTAAAATGAAGGCGAAATGAGATATAGTTGCTATAGTTTATTTTTTTATTTACTTATCTAATTCAAACAAATATATATGCTTTTTTTACAAAAGAATTTATAAATTTTTTTTGTACATAAAATAAATAAATTGAGTTCAGTAATTTATTTTATGGGTAAATGGGGATTCAAACTCAAAATTAAGAATGTCTTTGGTGGTTGTCTACTTGTCTTCTTTGAGGGTATTTTTTGTGAAGTTTTTTCAAAACATTTTGGAAATTCAACTTTAGATTTTTTGTTTTTCTTTCATCTTTTTTAAGCCTAAAAATTAAAATTAAGAAGGAAAAAAAAACCAAATAAACAAACAAAAATTAAAGCTAAACCGATCTCACATATACCATCAGAAAAAAAACAGGTCCATAAAGGCGCATTCATCAAATTATGAGCTACTTCTAATAAGTAATAGAGTAATAGAGGACACTACAACAGGCCCGAAAGGTAAGCCCATCTAACAACTAAACTTCCAACAGAACTTTTCGGACTGCGTTACACTAAGCCCTGTATCTTTGTACCAATTGTGTAAGCCCAACATGTCACACAAAAGGGCTATGAAATCTACTTATCAAGGGCTGCCCTTGACGCAAATGGTGGTGCTATCATGAACAAAGGCCTTAAGAATGGAGTAAACAAAGCTGATGATACATCCTTGTGTAATGAATACTAATCAGCATAACATAGTTCAGCTAGGGCATGGCTAG
>NW_027071740.1:0-1065 GCF_002906115.3 Quercus suber | reverse complement strand
TTATATATATATATATATATAAAACTTTCGGGTAAGGGGGTTCATTTGAACCCCCTGACTATAACGTACCGTCGCCCCTAACTGTGAGGCAAATAAACAGTAAATAGGACAATAAGTTTAAACTTTAGAGACACAATTTTTTTTTTTTAATTATAAAATTTTTAAACTTTTAAATTTTTTTTATCAATAGAAGAATGCCAATTATGCGACAAGATGAAAGTAATGTTGTTTGAATAAATGTAAAAGCTAGTTGATATAATTTAGTGAGACTTATAAATAGTATCAAAAAGTGCAATGGAACCCATAAATAGTATCAAGAATAAACTAAATAATAAAATAAGTTGACCTTTTAATTTGGAGCCAAATACACACTTATAGTCTGTTTGAAATTTACTTATTTTGTTGAAACTGAAAACTTTTTGCTGAAAGTATGGTAGATAAAGAAAAAGTTAATTACCTTAATTCATGGGTCCTATTGTACTTTTTAGTACTATTTCAGCATATTTTTACATTTATTTATAATACTTTCAGTAAAAAGGTTTCAGTTTTAGCAAAATAAGCTGACATTTTAATCTGGATAAATGTAAAAGTTAGTTGATATAATACAGCGGGATTCATGAATAGTACCAAAAAGTGCAGTGGAACTCATGAATAGTAGCAAAAATAAACTAAATAGTAAAATAAGCTGATCTTTTAATTTGGAGCCAAATGCACACTTAGAGTATGTTTGAGATTCGCTTATTTTGTTGAAATTGAAAACTTTTTGCTGAAAGTACGGTAGATAAAAGAAAAAATTAATTAGCTTTATTCATGGGTCCCACTATACTTTTTGGTACTATTTATGACTTCTACTGTATTATTTCAGCTAATTTTTACATCTATTTACAATACTTTCAACAAAAAGTTTTTAGTTTTAGTAAAATAAGCAAATCCTAAATGAACACTTGCTGTGGGACCCATGAATAGTAGCAAAAATAATCTGAATAGTAAAATAAGCTAGCAAAAATAATTTTTGCCAAACACACACTTAGAAAACTTTTTTTTTTTTTTTTTTAAGTTAGTCAA
>NW_027071739.1:0-1066 GCF_002906115.3 Quercus suber | reverse complement strand
CCCCCCCCCCCAAATTAAAATTGATCCATCCAAGCTCCTAGCTTCAACAGCAAATCCACTCCTTCTAGTTCTTTTGTTCTTGGTAGCTGCCACCTTTATCAGAAGTTGCCAATTCTGCCTACATTCCCTTGTTCTATTCTTGCTTCTCTGATAATGATTGTACCCCTTATACAGATTAAAAGCCTCCTTGAACTTGCAAATAAAAGATTGAGATGTTAGAATTACTTCTATAGGATTAGGAGTTTTCCCATTGTGAAGAACCAAGTTCATGTGGGTCCAACTTGTCCATAGAATAGTGAAAATAAATTGAAGAGAACTTTGATTTGTCTGAACTAGCATGTTGGTGGCAGTGATATGACTGAGAAGCCATTGTAGGGAGAGAATCCTATTTTTATGTACTTCACTTTGAGTACATAGAGGATCTAACGCACATTTGTGAAGAAGGTCCCTGGGCAGTGGAAGGGGCTTTCTTTATCCTTAAGAAATGGAGGCCAAACCTAGTTTTAAGGTTAGGCACGATGAAACCATGCGCCTACAACTTGACTTGGTGGATGAAGTGAGGGCATCGGCCGAGCAAAGATTAGCACAGTATCAAAATCTCATGGCGAAACACTACAACTCCAAGGTTAGGCACAGGGACTTCAAGGTAGAAGATCTTGTCTTAAGAAAGGTAACGGGTGCTATAAGAGATGTCTCCCAGGGAAAACTCAGACCTAATTGGAAAGGGCCATACAGAGTGGCATCGTGGCATAGGAAAGGAACCTACCACCTGGAGACACTGGACGAACAGAAGTTGCACCACCCATGGAATATGGAACATTTAAAGAAGTACTACCAGTAGGCCATTGGCAATAGACAAGCAACGACGCTCCTCATTACTAATTTATTTTCTTTCTAGCTTAGTTTTTAGGCCCTAGGACAAGCTTTTTATTTGCTTATTTTACTTTTTAAAGAAAAATTTCTACGCATGAGTATTACCATTATAATAAGATGAGTTATTCATAATTGCTTGAGTATATTTTCTACAAAAGTAGTCCATAATGTGAACAGAGTCTATCATTAAATA
>NW_027071738.1:0-1066 GCF_002906115.3 Quercus suber | reverse complement strand
CTTTAGGTAGCTCGTTTATCCTGTCACCAATCTTATGGAGTTCGAGGAAATCAAATGGTGTTCCTTTGACGGGGGTCAATTCACCGGTGGGGATGAGTTCATCATCAACTGGTGTAATACGGGATCCGAAAATCTGGAGTTCGTGTGAGAGGATATCACCACTATTGTGGCCGCCGAGATTCCAGTAAGCATGCTGGGCTAAATTCACTGGTGTGGCCTTGTTGTGAGCCTTGGCTTCAAATTTCACACCTAATTTGTTTGTTTCAATGAGCATGTATGTCACTGCGACAGAAAGGGCACCAGGAAAGCCTGCATAAATTCAACACAAATCCCAGCAGTGGTGAGTTAAGAATGTAACAGTCAGGCCTTTTTCATGCTTCATTTTACAGTTTGGACAGAATTCTCGGATTAATTTTCCTCAAACCCATTACATGATAACTCAAAAGACCATTCATATGTATTTTTAGTCACATGGCCTACTATAAAGTCATGTGGCTTATCTATATGTTTTAATAAATTTTACTTTCATTTAATACACTTGATGGTCTTATAAGTGATAAGTTAGAGAGCTGTTTGAAAAAAAAAAAGTTTATCCAATATAGTTTTGATGGTAACAATTTAATCCGTAAGCTTTAGTAAATATAAAAAATATAGAGGATAAAAGAAATAATAAAATAAAGAATAAGAAAAAGAGAGAAGATATATAGATATATTACCCTCTTCACCATCAAAACTTTCATAGGTGAATGTAATGTGGCTATCCGGTTTGTAAGTCAATACAGACCATATAACATCACCATATCCTTTAGGACCACCTGATATCAAACATAAGTATTTCAAATATCAGAAACTTATTACATCCCAGATAGGATTTATAGACTAGAGATTAAATACAAGGATATGATGAATGTACCATGGAGTATGTTCTTTCCTTCATTGGCAACTAAATGATAAGTGGTGCCATTCAAAGTAAATTTAGCTCCTCCAATTCTGTTAGCAACTCGTCCAACAACGGCTCCAAAATAGGTTGTATCGTTCTGCAGATATCATTAGAAACTTTTTTTCA
>NW_027071737.1:0-1067 GCF_002906115.3 Quercus suber | reverse complement strand
CAAAAATAAAAATAAAAAATTATTTCGTATTATGTATATGTATTAAAACTTTAAATATTTAGCTACAAAAATAGAAGTTGCCCCCCCCCCCAAATGTTTGAGTTAGTCCAATAATACTCTTAAAAACCAATAGAATTTGTTAATTGGTCTAGGACTTATAGAGACAAGGTAGTTTTTATTTTCTCTAATTTGTTTTTTGTACATGCTTAATATCAAACTAGACAACTTTTATATACTTATTGGAGTTTAAAAGATGATAAATTCTCCTAAAAAATTATCTTGCGAATATATATATTTGAAAGTTGTTAATTTTTTATACAATATATTTATAAATTATGACCTACTCTAGTATCAAAATATTGATGTTTATATTTGTGTATATACATTTATGTATATGTACGATGGCCCCCTCAAACAAAAAATCTTAACTTCACCCCTGTATGAGATATCTAAACTACTATCTATGGGGTTTTCTTTGTTTGGATCCTCATTTTTATTATTCAAAAATACTTCTACACCCATAAGTTTAAAATGAAACAAAACTAAAAGACAATCCTGTAAAAATAGAATCACTTTTCCGATTGGGTTTTCAAACTCAACTCTCCCATCTCTCCCATATTCCAATCACCCCACGTTTTTACTTTTCTTTTTTTCCTTTTTGTTTTATCAAGACTTAGCTATTGCTTATGTTCCTTTTTTTTTTTCAATAAAAATTTATAGTTTCCTTACTCTAAACTCACAGTTCTTTTTTCTTTTTTTCTTTTTTTCAAATCTTGAAAAATAAAAAATAAAAAAGGCTCCTACTATAAAACTAGTATTATAACTTCTCATTCATATCATTAAATTTAGGTACTACTATAAACTTTTTTTTCCACTGGATGGTAAGCCAGTTGCCAAAACAAAACATAAATAAATGTCATCTCCCTCTCCCTCTCTTTTTCATTGAGATATAAGCAGTACTCAATATATATATATATATATATAATTTTTTTTTTTAATGTTTTCTTGCTCACATGTTTGTATTTGTATCTTTATTTTATACAAGTTTATAATTTTGAAATGATTTT
>NW_027071736.1:0-1067 GCF_002906115.3 Quercus suber | reverse complement strand
ATCTCTTCATCTTCTGAAGGAATTGAACTAAGATCACTTTCACTGTCAGACATTTATGTTAAAATTATTTCTTTTTCTATAATTGTCAGGGAAAGTTTTTATATGTTTAAGTAGTCTCCATTATTCATTTTGCAGTTTTCTTTGTTTCTTCGCGTATCTTCGACGCGTATCTTCTTCTTCTGCTTTGTTCTCAATACTGTAATGTCAGTTGTTCAATACCCGCCTTGCTCCATTCTCCCATGCACTACAAGCAACGTTCATAGAGTTGAAGATCCGAGTTGTACTCATTATTCTTCTCAAAGTGCAATAACACAACAACAACAAATTTATCGCCTGTTGTATTGGTTCAAAGAAAAGGAGCGTCTTTCACGTATTCGTCGTCCACTTCAATATACAATTGCACGCATCGAGCGTTACTTCCGATTGACATTAGACGGAGCGCATGATAAGAGTGCGGAACGCGGCAATCATCGATTACGAATTGGGAGAAAACCAACGATATTATACGCGAATGAAGGCCGTATCCGGCAAGCCTTCGACTCCTTGGGTGTTGGCGAAAGCGAAATCAAGATTATTCTTGCCAGCAAGACCATGCAACGTGTGCGAGAAAAGGATATCATATTCCAGCCACCTATGAAATCGGAAGATGTCAGTCTAGAAGTTGACGAGAACGAAGCAGATTCAGAATATGCGGGAACCTTCGAGGATGCAATTTTTGAATATCATGCCGCTCGCGTTGCGATTAAACCAATTAAGGAAAGTCTACAATCGGCCAATTTCTTTATCAAATCATTTTCGGAAAGATTGGTCACTATTTTGCGTGTGGAGAATACTGACATTCGTTGGGAGATTGCCGACTATACGATTTCTTTTGAGGACAAAAGTTATAACTTGACAGTATCAGAACAAGAATCTTACCTTTATAAACGCGGAATTAGCCACCAAAATATCAACCGTTATCATCGTATACGTAAATTGCGCCGAACGGAGTACCGATACAATAACCTTTACAGCTGGATTAATGGTGAACTCGACGAGCGTCACTATTATAATGGTGTCCCTTTTGG
>NW_027071735.1:0-1067 GCF_002906115.3 Quercus suber | reverse complement strand
CTCTCTCTCTCTCTCTCTCTCTCTCTCTCTCTCTCTCTCTCTCTCTCTCTCTCTCTCTCTCTCTCTCTCTCTCTCTCTCTCTCTCAATGAGTCAATGCATGAATGCAACAATTAATGTGACTTAAATGAAATGAGGGACTCCTATTTATAAACACACTTGCTTTAATTCAAAAAAAAAAAAAAAAGTGCAATAGTGAACAAACATGCTATTCCACTACGTTTAATACACACAAAATAAAAACACACAAATTAAATAAAAATGATAAGTGAATACTAGATGGATTCGACCCAATCCACACATAGACAGGATGAATGTAGAATGATAACTACATATTTGATCAAGGCTAGTGTTTAACACTATCTCCTTAAGATAGATTTTGCCTATTGTATTATTTCTTTAGTGGTGCTTTGAGACTTATAGATGCCTGTCTCTCAAAGTACAATGATTAGTAGCATGCAAAATGAGCACTATAATCTCCATGCACAACAGACAAAAATGTGTCTCGTTCTCTCTCTGAATGACTTAATGTATGAATGCAAAAAACTGTCCTAATTAAATGGAGTGAAGGACTCCTATTTATAAACACACTTGCACTAGTTCATAATAGGTGCAATGGCAAAACCCAATCTAACTTGTCTTTACTTGGTGAGAACGGCGCAAATATGTGTGGTGTAAGGACTATTATGTAGGTCCTTCTATTTCCATTAAAGTGGGGTGCCCCTTGGGGACCAACCCAATAGCAAACTTATATATAAACTCATTCAAAATCTAATTCATTTCTGTAGGGTCAGTTTTTGCGGCCCAAGCCCAAGGAGGTATGGATTTGGAACCCTCTGAGCCCAAAACAATAAATTTTGTAGAGAGTGGGCGAAAGGGCTAGGCAAATAATGAAAATGACAGTATTAAACAGCAACACCAATGAGAGAAGTTGAATTAATGTGCTCTCGGACTAATATGAGTACTCTGTCCGAAGAGAAGTTGTTCATTGATAATCAAGGGTTACAATTGCTGGAGCTACAACCATCTAAGGTACCCTTTCTCTCTCCTGTTTTTCGATCCCCTTCCA
>NW_027071734.1:0-1068 GCF_002906115.3 Quercus suber | reverse complement strand
TAGTATAGAAGTGTTACTTGACTTCAAACATGCAATCATCTTAAGTTCTAATAAGGTCCAAAACTAGGGTTGAGAGAACATCAGCAAGACAGCTACCTGAAAATATTCATCACCAATATAAAGCCTTACCCAGGTGATGCAGCTAGGGGCATGGGTCAGGTTTGGTCGGGTTGAGGGGTTTTTTTTCAACCCAACCACCATGGTGGGTTAAAAAAACTCAACCCAACCCAACCCAATATAGGAGTCCAACCCAACCCAACCTTGTATAGGGGCATGGGTCAAGTTTGGTCGGGTTGAGGGGTTTTTTTCTACCCAACCCACCATGGTGGGTTAAAAAAACTCAACCCAACCCAACCCAACCCAATATAGGAGTCCAACCCAACCCAACCCACATGAATTTGGTTGGACACACAAGTTGGAATTTTTTTTTTAATTACTATTATTATTACTATTATTAAATTGAGCATTAGAACAACTCTACCACAAATAAAAGCAAATTTATAATCAAATAATCCCGAGCATAAGACCGACCAACACAAACTATTCGTTGAGAACTTATGGTTTGAGTTTTATTTAGGAAAAGGGGCAAAAAAAGTAAATAACAAGATTGTGTAATATATTTTTTAATTTAAATATATATTAAAAAGTATAGGCGGGTTGGTTCGGGATAGGTGGATTTGTGAATCTTATGACCTGAACCCAACCCGACCCACTAAAAAAAAATTCTCACAACCCAACCCAACCCACTAACCCCTTAAAATTGACCCAACTAGGCGGGTTGGGTTGGATAGGGTCAGTTTTTGGCTGGTTGGCTACACACCCCTAGATGTGCTAATAAATCACTGATTGTCCCAAAAACTTAATCTAACAAGAAATGGAGAATTTAATCACTTAACCATCATTTTAACACCCCCCTGTGTGCCCAAACTCCTCCTTAATAAGTAGGGCCTAATACATGGCATTTTGAACTCAGGATCTCTTACTCTGATACCAAATTTGACCTTTGTCAACCACCACTATTGCTGTTAGAGCCCTCTAAGGAAGCAATCACATGATCTCCTCCAATAA
>NW_027071733.1:0-1070 GCF_002906115.3 Quercus suber | reverse complement strand
TTTTTTTATGGCTTTTGTGTCAGTTGTTGTCAAAGTGACTAAACATGAGAAAGAATTTCATATTCTAAATCAATTATTATTATTTTTAATAATTTATTTTTCTTATATAAGGAAGAATTTCAAATTTCAAATTTATTATTATTATAAATAAATATATTTTCTTATATAATATTTATAAAAATAATCATTTAAATTCCTCTAATATAATATAAATAATTGATGCATAGCTATATATAATTAATAGGTTTCAGCTTCTGTCCAGTGGCCAGTGGCCATTGGTCCCGTCAGGATACGGACACGTGTCCAGTCTTGGACACATGTCCGCAATCCAAATCCTAATTAATATATGCATTTACTCCATTAACTAATTCAATGTACTAATATTATGATGTAAATGCAATCTTTATTGAGGTATAAGTCTAAATAAAAAAAAATTTAAGAAATGCACGTGTCCGCAATCCAACGTGTCCAGTGGCACTGGCCACTAGACAGAAGCCGAATCCTAATTAATATATGCATTTACTCCATTAACTAATTCAATGTACTAATATTATGATGTAAATGCAATCTTTATTGAGGTATAAGTCTAAATAAAAAAAAAATTCAAGAAATGCACCATATGGTAGAATATTGTGGTTTTTCGCATGAGGTCTTTGCTTTTATATATATATATATATAAATGATTGATTCATCATAGGCAACAAAATCACCCTCAAAATTTTCAATTATGTTTAAAAAGTGAGTCATGATATTGATTAATTATCGCCAAAACAATATTGGTATGAATATATGTGTACTCATTTATTAAAGATTATGAACTTGATTCACTTAATAGTTAATATAAAGCAATCATAGCATGCCAGATTATGATATGTGGTAAAGATATCCACTAGTGATGCTAAAAACAGATTGCTCACTCATTGAATTTTGTCATTTGGCAGTTCTGTAGCAATGAAAAGGCTGATGAGATAGAAGCATTTTTTGCTAGCCGTATGCACCCTTCTTTTACTACGATTTTGAAACAAAGTATCGAGCAAATCCGACTCAAAGCGAGGTGGGTTGACAACATA
>NW_027071732.1:0-1070 GCF_002906115.3 Quercus suber | reverse complement strand
TTCGGCACAAGGGCTATATTAGTTTTATTAATTTCAGAGATAGACATGCCATGATTAAGAACATTCAGAACTAAGTTAGATACATTAGTGCCTACTATGCTCCAATACTTTTGAAAGAAAAGTGCGGACATACCGTCAGGGCCAGGAGATTTAGTTGGGTGCAACTGCTTCAGGGCTGCAACTGCTTCAGGGCTGCAATTACTTCTTCTTTTGTGAAACCTCTGGTAAGCTCCCTGTTCATGTCTTCTGTCACTTTGACCTAAATGAGATCAGTCACCTTCTCAAGCTGGCTTGGTGAGGAAGTGGTGTATATTTCCTCAAAATAGGAAATAGCTGCTCTAGCAATACTATGCACAAGGTAGATAGAAGGATGTTCGTTATTGTTCTAAGTCGTTCGTTATTGCCTCAAAAAAAAAAAAATACTAGTCATCCAAATCCAAAGATTTCAATCCCACAATATATTTGAAAACAATACAAAATTGACGCATGGTCTTAGGAGTGTCAATGTTCGACCCAACCCGCGAACACGACACGAACCCGACACGGGTTTTTTCGGGTTAGGGTTGGGCCTTAATGGGTTTGGGTCATAAATGGGTTGACCCGAAAGTGACACGATAAGAAACAGGTCATAAATGGGTCAATCCGTGTAACCCGCAATAGACACGTTTGACATGCCAATTTATTTGTGTCAACTTGAAATGACCCACTTAACACAACCCATTTAACTCATATAACAAATAAATATTTATTTTATTTTAGATTTGTCAAATACCTTTTATATCCAACATATATTTTAAATTTAAAAAGAAAAGTGAGTAATTACAAAAATTTATAATGAATATAATTGAAAATTGAAACTTTACAGACCTTAGAACTACTAATATATATATACCACCGCACACATTTGGTGCGATGGTCACTCTACAGGTATAAGTGCTTGTGGAGTGTGGGGGGCAAGGGCCAGGGTTCAAGTCTCCAGGAGGGAGCTTCACACACATATACACTTAGATTAGGCTAGAGTAGAATTCTATCTTGTATAAAATATATATATATATATATATATATATTTT
>NW_027071731.1:0-1074 GCF_002906115.3 Quercus suber | reverse complement strand
ATGAGTGTCACGTGCGGTGCGGGTATCAACGCGCCGGTGACGCCACGTGGTTCCTTGAATATTAATACAAATAAAAGTGGCCAGTACTTCGATCGAAACAGGGTTTCCTCTTCCAACAACGAATTCACATTCCAAGTTCAATCATCTCCTCCGACTCATATCGAACCAAAGAACACATTCACTACAGCTGCCCAATTACCATTCCACTAAGGCTACCCTCCACTCACCTCCTACGACTTCGGACTCTCCATTCTACCCTCTCCCCATCAAATCGGACCTTCTTGTATCCTCTCATCATGTCGTGGAACTCAGGCATGCACCCTACGGCCGCCCAAGTCGACTACAACCGCGAAGCGGCCACGTATGCCACAAAGTGCTGGCCAACAATCGACAGCTACTACAGTCTCAGAGATCTCGTGTCGCTGGCAGCTGATCAGACCATCCTCGACGTTGGTTGCGGTGTCGGCCACATGGGCGTGCTCGCCAGTCTGACCCAAGGGTCCGAGGAGAATGTATACTTTGTGGATCAGAGTCGTGAGATGATCAAACATGCCCAACTGTATGTACCGAGTGGAGCATCATTCTACACAGGCGTGTACGCTGACGGAATCCTTGGTACAGGAACATGGCGCAGATATGGGGGTCTCAAGCACCGTCGCACTTCGCTATAGCCTCGATCACGAAAGCTCCGATACGACATAAACTATTGGAGAGTCTCGGCCAACCACAAGGCTTCGACGTTGTCTTTGCAAAGGGTTTTGTCGGACAATACGAGGAGAATGCGCGGATCCAGGCCCTTAAGGCCCTCAAGTCGCTCTGCAATGATACAGGTCTCGTTGTATGCGATATTCCGCAGCTAGCCATCAGCCGCAATCTCATATATCCAAACACCGGCGAGCATACCTACCTCGCAACTCGGAACATGGCTATAGCAGTAGCCAGTGCATTGCCAGAGGATCTTGATAGCCTTCGTCACCCCAAACAGGTGCACTTTGCAACCAAACAAACGAATGTCCTCGTTCGACAAGAGGACGTCGATGAAGCAACGCGCAACGTTGCCAGGCTAGTTGGACT
>NW_027071730.1:0-1074 GCF_002906115.3 Quercus suber | reverse complement strand
GATTGGTCTTTCTCCAAAAGCTTTACCAGTAAAGTTTCCTGTTTTGTTTTGTTTTGTTTTTTTACTTGCCAGATAAATATGATTTAGGCTTTTGGCATTTCAATTGGCTTGATTTTGATTTTGAATTTGAATAATTAAATGAGATAGAGTGGTTTTTGATAATTCAATTATTGGGCGCATTGCCCTTTGTTTGAAAAAAAATAAAAATAATAATGCCAATGTCAAGGCTAGCACAACATGCATTAAGGGAGTTAATCTCGTACCGGAGGCTGTACCGATTTGACCGGTGGAACGATATATTTCGATACCAATGTACCATTTCAGGTTTACCGTTATTTTATATATATATATATATATATGTATGTATGTATGTATGTATGTACACATACACATATATTATAATAAATATAAAAATTTATCATAAAACATTACCTTAATTTAAAACAAATTATTCATGATTTTAAACTTTAGCATCAATTAAAAGAAAAAGAAAAAACATAATATAAAAAATAGAAAGCTTAATTGTTCATTACATACTAAAAAAAACAAATAATACTAATAAGTTAATGCAAGTAAGTTACCATTTTGCCCTTACAAAAATTCAAAAATTACAAAACTTTAAATAAATAAATAAAACTTTTTTCTATACCAGCCGGTATGGCCAGTATGGCCGGTATTTAAACCGGTATGAAACATTAGCGTTTTGATACCGGTATACGTGCCGGTACAGTACATACCGGCCGGTACCGGTACAGTATCGACTAACTTGACGCATTAGATATTTGTAAATCGTTTTAACTTTTATTTAGTTTCAGTTTCAATTTTAATTTATTAATTGTTGTCAATTGAATTTTAGCTTGAGTATTATTGGTTTCTAAAGTCAATTTGGATTTAAAGAGTGTGGCATGCACCCAAAATTTTATTGGTTTCTAATGTTTGTTGATATAATTCATAGTCTATAAAACACTTCCTCCCCGCTCTTTCTTTTGTCTAATTTAGATTTGTCTCACTTCACTGCGAAAGCACTTCTCACAATCCCTAAAAATCAAACTTTTGGGTATTGGATTTGGGTTG
>NW_027071729.1:0-1074 GCF_002906115.3 Quercus suber | reverse complement strand
TCTAGTCTAAACCTAATCCATAGTGTATATAAGCATAGCCTACCTAAACAGGTTGAATTAACTCTGTATATATCTAATCTCTCATTGGAATATTGGATAAGTTCAGGTGAGAGACTACACAAAAATTGTTGTACGATTCAAGCCTCACATGAAGTAATTGTTATCTGAGAAATTGTTTTCAAATATCTGTTTTGTAAAATAAACTATATTTATCATTTGTGTAATTTTACATGGGAATCAATTTACTATTTTTTGATAATTACTAATTTACTACCACATTAAAAATGTTATGTATAGTTTTTATTTTAATTTAAAGGGAGTTGCTAATCTTGCTAAATCTCGAATTTAAGCTCTTTTTAACTTTTGTTATAAATGTATAGTAAGTGACTGAATTTTAGGATTAAAAATAAGTTGTTAACTATCATAAATAAATCATAATTATCTTTAAAAAAAATTATAACTAATTAAAGAAAGAGGTGTAAATAAAAATGTGGATACATGAATCATATTAAATGAATCCATACTTCACCAAAAAAAATAAAAAATAGCATGCGTTCAATGATTCTTCTATTTTTATTTTTTTAAAGATTAATAGTTTTCATTCATCATTATTTGAAGTTGATACATTTTTCAATCACAAATATACTTACAAGTGTGATGAAATTTAGCTTTTTTGGTGAAGTATAGAAAATGGAAGAGCCTCTTAACTTTTAACTTTGGGAAGTGTTATATCTACAATATTTTGACAATATTTTTACAACAAATTATAGATGGTTAGTTCATATTGGTTCAAATTTGAATTTAATACTAAAATTACATTTTTACTCCAACAATAATAACTAATAACAATCTACTACTTATAATTTGTTATAAAAATATTATAAAAATATTATAAACATGTTTCTCCTTAACTTTGTAAAACTTTTTAAAATCTTATTTCCCGCTTGTCTTACTTTTTGAATTTCGGTACAAGTATACTCAGCGGCAAAAAGGTACAAGTATACTCAGCCGCAAAATGATTTTAGAAAAAACCTACTATAAAAGTAACACTTCAGTCAGAAAGTGCACTTTCAA
>NW_027071728.1:0-1076 GCF_002906115.3 Quercus suber | reverse complement strand
AAAAATCCTTTAGTCGTATATTATAATAGCATTTGTAATTTTACGGCACTACAATACACATATTCAACTGTCTTTTAGGTTATTCTAAAAAAAATAAAAACATACTTTTTAGGTTACCCAATAAAATAAAAAAAATAAAAGAGAAAAAACTTAAAGAAAAAGAAAAAAAATCAAATAAAAATAAAGTAGAAAAGAAATTTATGGAATACTTAAAGAGAAATATTATGTTCACAACATTTTCATAACAAATTCTATATGACAGGTTGTTATGAGTTATCATTAGTATGGTAGAAAAGTAATTTCAGTAGTAAGTTCAAATTAGAACTAATGATAACTAACCATCTATAATTTGTCAGCTTTATATGTGCCATTGTTTTATAAATTGTCAAAAAAATACTAGATTGATTGATTGATTTGAGAGCTACCAATAGCTCACAAAACAAATATCCAATGAAAAATTAAAAACCACCATTGCTTATGCATAACTGTATGAACTATTTGTGATAAATAAGCTATTAACCTACTGCAAACTAATTTGAATACAAAGCAAATATCCAATAAAAAAAATTTACGTAACTCCATAAACTTTTTGTGATAAGTAAGCTATTAAACTGACCAAATCAAACTGGAAAGGTCCTACTAGTACTAGAGGAAACAGGTAGCTCCACTGTCTGTCCATTTTCCTCCTCATCAATCTCTCCTGTCAATTCTTCCAACGATTTTCCCTTGGATTCTGGCACCAAGAAGGTAAACAACATTCCAAAGAAGTTGATGCACCCAAGCGCAATAAGTGAATTCCTCATTCCAATACCTGTTGGATAACCTGCATCAGTTTTGGCCGGGTTGGTGCTTTGTGCAGCATACAAAAATCCAAAGGCCCCAACAATTGCACCAGCCTTTCCAGCTGCTGCTGATATTCCATGACATGTGGACCTAAGCCTTGCAGGAAATATTTCTGCCGGTATAATAAATGTGGTTGCATTGGGTCCAAAATTTGCAAAGAAGAAGGTCAGGGAGTACATGACAACAAACCCTATTCGGTTTTCACTTAGAGTCCAGTGATGGTAAGGGATAGC
>NW_027071727.1:0-1076 GCF_002906115.3 Quercus suber | reverse complement strand
CGAGAGGTGTCGAGAGGTGTCGAGGTATAATGAATCTCTACAGATAGCAGCTATCGAGGAGGTGTCGAGAAGGTGTCGAGGAGATAGAAACTTTCTCGATCGATCGACCAGCTATCGAGAAGCTATCGAGATTGCGATAAGAATCAACTGAAGATCTCAACAGATAGCCAGGTGTCGAGGTAGCTATGGAGAGGTGTCGAGCTTTAAAAATTCTGCACTTTAACTTGCTTTCTCTTGGACAGACTTGATGACTTCAACACTTGACCTTGAAACATTGTTTCTTGAAGTATTAAAAACACCTAGAACTACCCAATTACAAGCAAAGTGCGTTTTGTCAAAGGATTAGCCAATTTACATAACTAAGTGACATATGTTCTTAAACAGGTTAAAACATATATGTCCTAACAGAGTTAGAGAGAAAATGAGTAGTTCAATGGATTTTGTTATTTATGTGTGAAACCCAAAATACAAGCTTTCAGAGCCACAAGTCTTTCAAATTTGTGAAACCCAAAATACTAATTTCCAAAGCTACAAGGTCTTTAATTCGTGGAACCCGGAATATTGGTTTCCAGAGCTACAGGGTTTTTAGTTCGTGGAACCCAAAATCACTACAAAAAACGCGACTATAGCAAACTTATAGCTGCGTTTGTTAAAAACGCGGCTAAAGCCTCAAGTTATAGCTACGTTTGTCAAAAACGCAGCTAAATCCTCATGCTATAGCTGCGTTTTTCAAAAATGCGGCTATAGCTAACCTATAGCCGCGTTTTTAAACGTGGCTATAGGTCCAGTTAAATAATTCTTTTTAAAAGGGACCTATAGCTGCGTTTTCTAAAAAAACGCGGCTATAGCTGACCTTTAGCCGCGTTTTTTGGAAAACACGGCTATAGGTCCAGCCGTATAAATATGTCACTAAAACGTGACCTATAGCCGCGTTTTAAAAAACGCCGCTATATGTAACACCCAAATTTTTTTTTTTTTTTCTTCAGCTTTCCCACGTGCCCCATCCTTTCCCACCTATATCCCCACCCACCCCACTTTCTTCTTTTTTTTTTTTATTTCTTCTTCTTCTTCCTTTT
>NW_027071726.1:0-1076 GCF_002906115.3 Quercus suber | reverse complement strand
TTTTTTTTTTTTTTTTGTTAGTGTGAAGGGTCTGAAAGAGAGTGGACTATAGCGCGAGTTAGATGGCTCATGACTCATCGTGTTCTTTCCGACCAAACGGTCCTTGTATTAGATCGATCGCTTTTAAATACCGTTTATTTCGCTAAAAGTTGAAAATTGAAAATAATAAAAAATAATTTTTATAACATTAATCACCCTTTTAATTTGGTAACTTTGCTTAATATACTGTTCATAAATATCACTTATTTGATGAAAATTAAAAATAATAAAAAAATAATTTTTATAACACTATTTACTCTTTTAATACAGTAACTTTGCTTAATATACTGTTCATATTTCATGAACAGTGCAAAAGTACTGGTCAAGAAACAAAAAAGAAAAGAAAAAAGAAGGCAGATGCAAACGTAAACGTGAAACGCGCAATCCAAACGGAACAGTAACAATAATAACGTATCAAGCTTATTTTTTTTAATGAAATAACTTATCCAGCTTATATTAGTAACAGATTTCTTCAAATATATAGTTTATTACTTTAGTCCTATATGGTCCTATGATTAAAAACACCACCTATCATCTTCTTAAAAGAAACAATGAAAGAAAGAAAGAAAATACCGACCGTTTGTTTCTTTATAAGAGAAAGTACTCTTTCTTGCAAAATCAGAAAGAGTAGTATAATAAATTTGAGGGTTCCAGAAGCATTAATCTCAAGTCTCAACTACCTTCTTGTTGAAGCACTACTTATATATATATATATATATATATAATATAGAAGAAAAAATATTTACATGAAGTACTAGTGTTTAACTTGGGACTCAGGACTTTTAACACCGTGGTAAATTACATATTCCCTCCAAATTTTAAATTGTTAAGAAATAATGAATTTAATTATTTAATAATTATTCTAATTAAAATATAGCATTCAAATCACAAATAATCATTTACCAAGCATTCGCATTTGTATATAATTGTTGAACTTAACAAGCCTAACCAAGGTGGACCCTAACAAAACCCTTCATATAGAATAATCTACATGAATTTGCCTACTAATTTGAGATATGAGACAATTTGAGAGGGGA
>NW_027071725.1:0-1077 GCF_002906115.3 Quercus suber | reverse complement strand
TACTACTCAGAATGATAATTGGTGATGTTATGTAGCAAATATTTTGTTTACATATGTTCTTACTTTTTATAGTACTGACCTAAGATGTTATGCGATATGCTGGTCTCACAAAATAAGCAAGTTTTAGGGTCATATTTTGTATAATTTAGTAATGGTAAATTGTATCTAAAACATTTCCAATTATACTTTGAGTTGAAAGTCTTTCGTGTTCTAGCTAGAATTTGTTGTTGAGAATCAAGTTGAAGTTCCAAGCTCGATTACAGGCTCAATTGCGCACTTGACCGATCCAACATCACTTAAGCCTGACTGCAGTCTCGATGCTACTCGACTGATTGAGAGGGATTTTTTTTTGGTATGGCAATCTAGATGTCTGCGATAACTAGAACTATCTTTTAAGCACGTGCCCACGCGAGCTCTTTCATTTTTTGGGTAAATTTTAATAATTTCCATCTATAATAATTTAAGATTACTACATTTTCCATCACAAAATAATTTGAGGTTTCTGCTTTTATATATATTTTGATTAATTGATTAATTAAGTTACTAATAAGTGCAGCAATTTCTTAGTGTCAAGGTACTGTAATTTGTCAGTCAGCTCTAATAGAATTAATCTTGTCCTACATAGAGACATAAAATTCTCAGATTTTGGTTACTATATGTTAAGGATAAGATTACCTCTGTCATTCAAAATTCAAATATCAAGATCACACAACTGGGGGATAACAGCCAAGATTACAACAATAGCCAAGATGGCAACAACTCAGCTCACAGATAACATTTTAGCTGTTGTATATTTAAATTCAAACTTTTCATGTACATCTGTCAAAAACAAAAACTTTGTAACTGATCAGTGTATAAATGCAAAGAGCCTTCACCGTATTTGGTAAGGCAGCACAATATCAATTTGTTGTTTGTTTTTCACACTATCTAATAATCTATCTCCAAACTCCTTAAACAACAATAAGTCTAAGTTTTTTTAATCAAAAAAGAAAAAAAAAATTACACGTTTTCTTGTGTTTCACAGTGACCTTGAAGATGAGCTAGAAAATGTATTGTGGGGTTTGGAATGTGCAAAAA
>NW_027071724.1:0-1082 GCF_002906115.3 Quercus suber | reverse complement strand
TGTGCTTACGAGACCATGTGCTATCACATCAAGGTGATATTGAGGGAACGGGTCAACCACCCATCCCCACACCTTATGAAGGGTCCTTACATTGCAAAATGGCACATCTTGAATAATGAAGCCTCATCTGGGGTTTTCAAGGGTGCCCAAGGTGCCTTGCATGGCAATAGCTATATGGGACAGCATATATGAGATGGCAATCCACCCCACCCCCATTATAATTTGGGCAAGGGGCATGGCTCCTATGTAAGAATGGTACCAAAAAGATGTTCTGGACATGCCTGGTTTTTGAGCCTATTCTCAACTCGATTGGCTTTGTACCTTGGATTTGTGGAGTTGACCCTAGAATCGAGACTGAATAGGGATAACGAACTTGCTTAACTTGTGTTGCTGGGCAATGTCCCCCTTGGTTGGGGCTCATCCCCTCGACATGTATGTGCTTGATAGGCATCCTATTTGGAGTGTTTGACAATGATACGAAGAGGTTGGCTCCCCACAAGGCTTGGATGATGGCCATCTTGGTGTACATGACATATTCTATAGCATACCAAGACAGCACTTGGCGAACATATTGCTTTCACCCTCACCCATGATGGTCAAGCTCGACACCCATGCCTCAAATATCACTCCCAAGCATTCCTAAGCCATGGAAGCATTGTTCTTAGAGGTTGGGCTCCCCCTTCTTGGAGTCACCCACCAGATCTGGCCAAGTCCAAAGATTGCCACACTCCAAGCCAATCATACCCCCCCAACCACATGCCACCCGGTCCACCTTCAAGTTGAACCTTCATTGGAGCTACCCCAACCTTGGCCACCACCAACCCGACCATCTGGAGAGGTTTGGCCTCCATTGGTGCCCATTTGACCCAGATTTGGCCCAATCTGAGGTACATTTCGATTTATGGTAAAAGATTCCTTAAGCGTTCCTCTCTGTGGTCAGTCGATCGAATGTGTAGCTCGATGCCAGCTTTCAGAATCCGTCGGAAAATAATTTCCGGAGCGGATGCGCACCAGATGAGGTAAGCTGGAACACCCAAAAGTGGCTGTTGCATTTTGTATAATAGCCCAAAGCTCTAGGGATG
>NW_027071723.1:0-1084 GCF_002906115.3 Quercus suber | reverse complement strand
TCCCAATTTTTTAAAATCCTCAAACAAAGTTTTGAAAACTTCATTAGTGTGATTTTTAGTTGCATCCAAAAGTATAGGTTTATCATATTGGTGAGTTGGTCAATGTGATAAAATCAACATATTAATTCCAATTATCCAAAATTTGGAGATCCGAAGTCCTCTTCTTTTTTTACTCTCTTCTTCGAAAAGGTTTGAATATCATATTGTGACTTTCAACTTTTTTGGTTCATATTATTTCCTTCTTGACTTAAATATTTATGGTAATAAAGTGCAATTGTTTTGTCTACTATAATTTTTTTTTTTTAATAAACCATGTCACTTGAAATTTTTTTGGTTCATGCTTTCGCCCCCCCTAAGTTCAAATCCTGGTTCCGTCCCTGGCTCCATCTATTTGGACCAAGTGAAGCACTGATGCCAGGTGGACATCAATGACCTTCTCAGAACATGCATGTGTCCACGTGCAAATTTCACCTTCTACAATCGCTTGCCACGTGTAAAAGCCTCGAGAAATGCCAGAATAAGAAGCGCTCAAACATCAAATTTGTACCATCATATTCATATCAGCCAGTTAAACAATATTATTGGTATTCAGCAAATTAAAGTTAAAAAGAACAACATCAATGGCGTCCAACGTTAGCCCAGCATTTGCCTACACGGTCTTGTATGTGAAAGACGTGGCCAAATCAGTAGCTTTCTATGCCAAAGCCTTTGGCCACAATGTTCGTCGCTTAGACGAATCACACAGGTATGAGCCAATAAAATCTAAACCCTGATAATGTATTTAATGATTAATGGTCCAAAATATGTTAATGGGTTTGGTTGATGATTAAATTTTTTGGTAGATGGGGTGAGCTTGAAAGTGGGCAGACCACAATAGCGTTCACTCCGCTGCACCAACATGAGACCGATGATCTAACCGGTAGGGTTCAGACCCCTGGTTCCAGAGGCGAGAGACAGCCAATTGAGGTTTGCTTTGCGTACCCAGATGTTGATGCTGCCTACAAGGTATATATGCATGGTTGTAGTAGTAGTTTGTGTGATTTGCATGAAAATATAGCTCTAGTGGTTGTAATTTGGTTCATGA
>NW_027071722.1:0-1085 GCF_002906115.3 Quercus suber | reverse complement strand
AAAAAAAAAAAAAAAAAAAAAACCAGGAAAACCCCCGGATGATTTGTTTAATATATTGAAACATGGGTCAGAGCTAAACCATCATGAATTAACCAAACAGTGTATAATAATATAAATATATATCCAATGTTCAGAAACACACAGTATAATCATCTGACAAATGTATTGCTGAGTATTGAAAATACATGTTTTATACACATATATACACGAATGTAACAGTGAAATAAAAAACATAAAATTATGGTAAAGGAACAGTTTGGAGCTGTAGCACAAAAGTGTCAAGATAAAACAAAGCTGAAACTCAATAATAATAACCCAACAGAGGAAAAAAAAAGCATAGCATGAATATGATTGAAAACAAAGCAAGTAGTATAACATAAGCCCCAACAAAAATAATAAAGAAAAGAAAGGATGTAGACATACCAGGAAAAAATTGGATTTTGTGAAAGGCAAAGGGCAAGCAATGAATTTGGAGACGTAACGCCTCATCGTTGCCGCTGAATTGTATGAATAAAAATAAAAATTTGTTAAGAGTGGAAAAGCATTTTGTCGAAGGAAGGTATATCTGTGTATATGTATAAAAGGAAAGGAAAAGGAAAACTGTCCTCTCTTTTTGGAAGGAATCTGTGTGTGCAGAGAAAGAGTTTATGGCTTTTGAAATGTCTCAAAAGGCCAAAGAACCAAAACCAAAAAGCAACGGTGGGAGATGGCCATAGAAAATAGATATATATAGTAAATAAATGTCCTATGAAGTTTGGTATTAGATATTATTTTACACGTGTAAAAATAGGCATGCGCACGGTTGGGTTGGGAGTAAGGAGTGGAGAGGAGAGTCTTTTTCGACACTGACAAGGACAATGAACAGACATGTCCAACTCATTCACCATTCATCTTCTTATTATTATAACTTCGCTGGCTGCTTACAATTTGTTCTTTCTTTTTCACCTTTTTATTTCTGATCTTTAGTCTATTGCTGTATTTTAAAGTTTACACTTAAGGGGGGTCCCCTCTCATATCGTCTTCTGCAGAGCTAAAACTTAACACAAAAGGTTGCACAAAGCACTGCACTGCAGATCCATCCTAGA
>NW_027071721.1:0-1086 GCF_002906115.3 Quercus suber | reverse complement strand
AAAAAAAAAAAAAAAAAAAAAAAATCCTATTGCTTTGGTACTGAAAATAAAGGCCCTAAGTTCTAGACTGTCCTGCAGCAAAAAGGTAGGAACGTAATCTCTCAAATTGGCATGGCTGCAGGAAGCATAGGCCAGCTAAAATGTCTTTTGAGCTTGATCCAATTCAGTGATTGTGAATTGCAACCCTTGTGGTTTTTTTCATAGCTCAAGGGGATTGAGACTAGGAGACTCTTTGTCCCCTCTTCTGTTCATTATCATAATGGAGGCACTTGGCAAGAAGTTGGAAAGAGTGGGGAGAGGCAAATAAATATCAGGGTTTTCAGTTGGTGGCCATTCTGATAGCCAAGTGAGAATCTCACATCTTCTCTTTGCAGATAATACTTTGACATTTTGTGGGGCAGATCCATGGCAAATTTGGCACTTGAAAGCACCGTTTGTATGGCTTTAGATTATTTCGGGGTTTAAGATAAATTTGATGAAATCTGAACTGGTTCTGGTTGGTGGTGTGCTGAATGTGGAAGCTTTGGCTGGTATTTTGAGTTGCAGGTAGCTCAGTTACAGATGAGATATCTGGCCTTCCCATTAGGGTTTACTTTTAAAGCAAAAGTTGTATGGAATGGTGTGAATGTGTGATAGATAAAATGGAGAGGCATTTGGTTGGTTGGGAAAAATTTATCTTTCTAAGGGGGGTCAGATTACTTTGAGAAAGATCACCTAATCCAGTCTACCTACTTATTCTTATCTTTGTTCCCTATCCTAATGAGTGTTGCTCAGGGTATTGAAAAAAAAAAGTGGATCAGTTAATAAAGACTTTATTGAAAATGGTTGGTTGGAGGAAGATCTGTGAGCCAATTCAAAATGGGGGGCTAGGCATTTGAGATTTGGTCCTATTTAATCAAGCTTAACTTGGGAAATGTTTGTAGTGGTTTGCAATGGAGAGGAATACTTAATGGAGAAGGACAGTGGAAGTTAAAATTTCTACCCTGCCAATGAAATATTTAGGGCTCCCTCTAGGAGCCAGTTTCAAAAGTAGATCTGTTTGGGATGGATCAGCTATGCTAGAAGCCCTATTCCTGGGTGGTTTTT
>NW_027071720.1:0-1086 GCF_002906115.3 Quercus suber | reverse complement strand
TTTTTTTTTTTTAATCTATAACCACACATTACCAACTATTCTCAACCTCAAGGCCTCAAATCAGATTTAAACTCCTTTTTAAATTTTACTCCTTCTCATTTTTCTTTCCACACTTTTTCTGTAATGCAGTAAACTTCGTCTCAGCTGCTCACTCTCAAATCTCAAGTCTCTCTCTTTCTCAGGATAAGTTTTAGATGGTCTTTCTTTACATTTTATTCCAGTCAAAGCTCAAAGCACAAATTTCTTATACATATCATCCAATAGAAGTATTTCTTTTATTTTATTTTCACCACAAATCTGAAAATTTCCCCAATTTTACTTTAGTGCAAATCTAAGAAGTTTGTTCCATTTTATTTCAGTTTTTCTTCTTATTCTTCTTCATATTCTTCTTCAAATTCAAGAACCGGTTTAACTAGCGGTTTTCGATTTTTCCGGTTGAACCAGAGGTTTCCAGTTTTTCTTCTATTTTCAGTTTTTAATGATAACCGGATCGAATTGGTCTCCGGTTCCCGGTTGAACTGGCCGGTCTGGTTTGGTTTGGTATTTACAATATAGGTGTATATAGTAGATTTTCCAATGACATAAATTGTTATTGCATCAAAAATGAGAAAAATGTACATACTCACTCAGAGGCATATTGTTATGCCCAAAATTTACTAAGAGGTTTACTTATTTGTCATATTACCTAGTGAGTTTGGTACTTCCAATCATATGCCTACACCAAATAACAAGATTATGAGGAAATAGAGCTCAAAGAGTAATAATTGTTTTGTGAGTTTCAAGGTTTTTTTTTATTTTGTCCTTTTATCAACTTGTTCCCTCCCCTTCACGTTGCTGGTCCCATCTAAATTTTTGCATTTCATTTATTTTTTTATCCTGTTTGTATGAATTTGTTTTTACATATTTTTTTTCATTTGTGAAATTATCTTTAGACTATTATTATTTTTATATGAAAACTTCATTAACTATAAAAGAAAAATAAAATCATTCATAATCTATCAATGTATTTTAAAGCTCAAAATATATAAAAAAGAAAAACAAACATAAAAAAATGAATAAGTAAAGAAGCACAAGTTTTAATTGAAA
>NW_027071719.1:0-1087 GCF_002906115.3 Quercus suber | reverse complement strand
CATAAGAACAGGACAACTTGGGATGTATGGATGGAGGAGAAATTGTAAAGAGTAATTGAAAATTGCTATTATTACCCTAGCATATATTTAGAAAATCACTTTTAGTTAAAAACAACTACTGTACCAAATGTAAGTTATTAACCAATTTCCATATAACAAAAGTAGAGCTACTATAACCAAAGCATATAAATAGCAATATGAAAATAAGGTAAATGAAACCAAACCAAAACTGAACACAAGGGAGTGTTTAGGAAGAGGAAAACCCAAAGCGAGGGTGGAAAAACCTAAGATAGTTACAGTACAAAGGAATACTACGAAACCTACAAGCTTATAACTCCACTATACTTGAACTCTCTAAGTTCCAGCTAGCAATTGACTTTACCGAGTCCTTTCTCATCCATCAACTCTAGTAGTGATGACTGATGAGGCAAATAAGATAGTTTTTTTAAGCTCACGTCTTATTGTGCACCGCCCTACTAGGATGGTAGTGATATACATTCATTCGTTTTTTTTTTATTTTTTTATTTGGTACCTTAGTTTTTTTTTTACCCATTAAAAAAATAAATACTTTTCCATTTTTTCTCTTTCTTCACTTAGCCATCCTAAATTCTCACCCACTTAGTCCTAAAAATCGTAATTATATTCCAGATTGCATGTGAACTTTGAATTCAATTTTCGTTGTTTTTTTTTAATTACCATATGATTTTGATTTTTTTTTTTCCATTGTAATCTTTGGTCCCAAAAAAATAACATTGGCAATATTGATTACAAGTTACAACCATATACATTTGCGGGAGAGGGTACCAGTTGAAAGAATTGCAGGTAATGATATCTTCTTCCATAGCATGGGAAACAGTGGAGTGGAGTAATTTAACTTGGTTCTTCAATTGGCAGTCCGTGTCATTGCTTTGTAGAGATAGTCTATACAAATAAAACATCATACCTGGCCAGCACATAAAGAAAGTACCATCGCTTTGATGTTGGCCATGGACTTGCAACTTGTAAGGCCTTGACCAAGACCTCAAATTATCACAACAAACTATTGCATGCAGAAGTAGATGTATCTTTAATGACTGAGCATTGGTTT
>NW_027071718.1:0-1087 GCF_002906115.3 Quercus suber | reverse complement strand
TAAAAAAAAAAAAGAGACACTATATTTGCTAATAATTCATTTCGGTAATTATTTAGGTGGTTGAACTCATGTCATTTGTGTTGCTTGGATTAAAAGAAAACTATTGGGCACTTGCAAATGAAGAACAACAATTATGTAGATCGTGCAAATTGTTAATTCCTTTTATTTTTGTTGTATGTCATCTTCTGCCTAATACATAGTTTATTACTTAGAGAAAGTATTTGGTAAACTTGGTGAATTATACAATCCTTTCACATAAATGTGAGTCGCATGTGCAAGCCACACATCTGAGGTCCACATTAAATATAAGAGGAGGGTGTAGTCCACCAGATATACGAAATAATTTCATGTTACTTACCACGTATCAGTTCGGCAAATATTATTTTTGTCAACTTATTTTACTATTTAATTTATTTTTGCTATTATTTATGGGTCTCACTGTATTTTTCGATACTATTCATGAGTCTTACAATACTATTTCAGCTAAATTTTACTTTTATCTATAATACTATCAGCAAAAAGTTTTTAATTTTAGCAAAATAAGCAGATCTCAAACGGACCACATGCTCATTTAATTTATTGTTATGTTCTCCCTTTGTATAAATAATAATAAAAAATTAATTAAATCTCCGATTCCTCATGCAAAATATTTATGTGATCTTATTCTGTAGTCTAATAAATACTTTAATTTGTGCTCCACACCTTTTTTTTTTCCCTCTTTTTTGTTGAGGTAAATTAGGTAATAGCGTTCAATTCACAAATTCAAAATTATAATGTCTTTTTTTTATTATTTTTTTAAAGAGAAATTATACTCATCAATAATTTACGTTGATGCTATTTAATTGGCAAAACCCACGTCGGTTGCGCCACTTTTACTAAAAGGGAAACTGTTGTGCCGACCTGCTTGCGAAGGAAGACGTCATTTATCAAGATCGTTGAATTTTTTTGTTTCTTGTACATTTTTTTTTTTTAGAAACTTGTACTTTTGTTTTAAGTCAACTTCAGGGATGCACAGGTGTTACAATAAATCATTCGGTTCAAATTCTATGGACTACACAATCCTCTCGAATATATATGAGTTTCATGT
>NW_027071717.1:0-1088 GCF_002906115.3 Quercus suber | reverse complement strand
GGGATTAAATATCTAAAAAAAAAAAAAAATCTGTTCTTTCAAAGATTCTAGATAATCAACAAAAGATGGCTAAGGTTGCCGTCTTGTATCTTTCTTCTGGATGGATTCCTAGGGTAACCAACATTCTTTGGGTAATATCTTAGGATGGAGATTGAAGAAATCACCTCCAGAGTGGAATTCTATTCATACAGAAGCAGTTTTACCAGTTTCTATAATTTCTCTATTCCATAATCTTCTTACACTCCCTGTTGTGATTTACCAGTTTCTATAATTTCTCTATTCCATAATCTTCTTATATGCTCATTGCCGTAGAAAAACTCTGCAACCATTTAAGCCAAGTGGAATTTTCCTTGCCATAACCTACAATATTCCACCTCAACCTGAGCGTCAAACTATCATGGCAAATGCATCTTCAGAAATCACTGATACAACTAGCTCTGTCTTCCCTGCCATAACCTACAATATTCCACCTCAACCTATCCTGTTATTATGCACTCACAATGGCTGAATCCACACCCTCAGTTACTCAGATGGTCAAATTGGTTTTCAAATGGTGAAGTGGAGACAAGATTCATAACGGCTCCTCCAGAAAAGAAAGATGTAACAGTCTTTCCGACTCAAATGGCAATGCTCTGTGAAAGAATATGTTCAAGCTTCTAAGTTTGACCAGTTTAATATCCCAGCAAGTGAAACATAAAATTTTATCACTCTTGCCCTTCCTAGAGAGTTTAGGGTTTAGAGCTTTAGAGCATCTAAGGCAGAAAGTGGGGGAAGACTCTTTCGATGTAGGACTCCTAGGTAGTTGCAAAGCATGCCGAGGATATTACAAAGCATGCTCAGGACTTTGCATAGCATGCCCAAGGTACCCACAAGTTCAATTTTTTAATGAGAACAAATTATCTTCACTAAATTTTCAAAAATAAATTATATATTATACCATATATTGGGAGATGAAAAGGTAAAAAGAGGAAGAAAAGTTGAAGAACATATAATAATAAGTTGAGAAATTAATAGTAAGAGTAGTTAAAAATATGAGAGAGAGAGAGAGAGAGAGAGAGAGAGAGAGAGAGAGGATATTTTGATTTTTA
>NW_027071716.1:0-1088 GCF_002906115.3 Quercus suber | reverse complement strand
TAAAAAAACAAAAAACAAAATCATCTTTATACAAGTTCATTTAAGATTGTTGGAACTCAATAAAATCTATTCTCCATAATCTTAAATAACTACATATACATTTGATACAATTAAATGAGGTAAGAAAAACAATTAATAATAAAATATTAACTCAAAAGATTAATTTATAAGAAATCTGAACATGTCAACTGAATGCTGAAGAGTAAAGTGAGAATATATATCAATGTTAAAATGGAAAATACAAATCTAAAAGCAATCTAAAAAGGGCGTTTCTTTATTCTGAAATTTTAAAAAAATTAAAAAAATTTTAAAAAAAAAAATTTGACATATTTCACTTTTGTTTTTATTTTTATTTTAAATGCAGACTCACAACATTTATATATTTTTTTTTTTTGGTTTACAGGAGACTTTCATTGAAAATACATGCGGCCAACCCTAGCTAATCTATTGAGGATCCATAGCCGACACCAAATATTTGGGATTAAGCCTTGTTGTTGTTGTTGTTGTTGTTGTTGTGTTGTAGGAAACTTTCATTGGGTGGAGTCAGGAGGGGCAATTATCCCCCTCAACCCCTCTGGCTCTGCCCATGCCAAGAATGTAAGTGGTTCCAGGGCAGGATTCCTATCTGGACCTTAACTGATTCTTTTTGTCAGTATTAAAATATAAATGAAAAATTGGCTTAGGTTGTCAATATGCAGTCTAATCCAGATTTAAAAACCTGGTTTGTTTTACATATAACCAATTTGAATGCATGCAAAAGGTCAATTAAAAAAAAAAAAAAAAACTCAGATGAATAGCCTTTTTGATAAGTAAAAGGACAAACTCAGATGAATAGCCTTACGATAAAGTCTTGAAAACCTTCCATGTTTGACCTGTGTCTGTAGGGTGTAACTTCCATAGGATCAGCTCACCTCCTGAGAAAAAGGAAAGTCGGTTTAAGGAAAATTTCCTAGGTTGCCTTGCTAAAGCAATGATAGAATTAGCAGTAGATAATGTACTGAGAAAGAAAAAAGCTGCAGTGATTGAAATCATACCATCGGCACCAGACGCAAGTTGTTCTCCTGCATTATATAAAAGAGTGAATATCA
>NW_027071715.1:0-1089 GCF_002906115.3 Quercus suber | reverse complement strand
TGGTATTATTGTTGATGATATTAGTGTACCTACTTTTTCTTAAAGTAGAATTATCTTTGCATATTTAAATAAGTATCTTGCAAATTAATGTGTTATTAATGAAACAATTAAATTTATTATATTGTTGAAGTGATACAAATTATCTTTATCCATAAATTATCAATTTGTAAATAAGGAAAATTATTAAAAAATAAAATGAAAATAAAGAAGCGGCAGTAAGTAGTGCACCATGGCTTGTTTCAAAATTCAAAATTTGTTAATTAATAGTTATAAAAATCGGTACGGTCAAAAGAACTGGAAAAAAGGACTAATCACTAGTTTTATGGTTCGACCAATGGTCAAACTAATGTTGTCATAAATAATTTAATTAATAATTTTAAATTATATAAAATAAATGATAACTCATTATATTATTTACAAAATATATTTAAACAAAAAAAAAAATTCAATAAGTTTTTATACCTTATTTAAATGGATAAAAAAATTAAAAAAAATAAAAACCTATGAACAATCAATCAAATTAACATTACAAAAACAATAACAATGTTATAATTTTGTTTAATCATTGTTTACAACATAATTAAGAATAAATGATTTAATTGAACTTCCCTTAACTTACTAGGATTGATAGGGTTTTTTTTTTTTTTTTGGTGGTAGAGATCTATTCTAAAATAGAAATGTGTTAAATTAGATGTTAGTGACTTAAAGTTTCGAATACAAATCATTATTTTTTTAAATAATTATGTTATATTTTGTAATATTTGTCAATCAATAAAAAATTAGAATTAAAGAACAAAAGGGGGGAAGAAAAAAAAAAAAGAGAAGCTAGACATCTTGCTAGTTTAAAACTTCTCTCTAAAACGAGAGCTTCTCTCTCTAGCCAAGAGTTTTTTCCTTTGCTCTTCCTATAGCCCAAAAAGCACTATAACCTAAAAACACTCTAACCCAAAATCCTTCTACTCTCCTTCTTTTATTTTACTCCGCCTCCCTTTTTCCAACTTGTCCTTCAATTGTCTTTTCTTTTCCTTTCCAACCACTAGCCCTTATTTTTCTTGTTTCTTTCAATTTATTGCTTATTCTCACAACCTT
>NW_027071714.1:0-1093 GCF_002906115.3 Quercus suber | reverse complement strand
AAAAAAAAAAAAAATAAAGCTCTACCATAGCGTATCATATAGTTTTGGCAGACTTGGATATTGTACCGTAGCTCTAGCCCAGGACTTTTGATTTGAATCTCACTCTCCAAAGCAAAAGGAGTTTCAAGGTGTTGAAAAAATAAATTAATTAAAAAGTTAAATAGATGCCTTAATCACATTTGTTCATTTTAGAAAAGTAAAATAAAGTTGTATTAACGGTGCCCTATGGCAAAAAATTTCTTTAAAAAAACAAGACCTCTTTGAGCATTTGCCTATTTTTTGGTATGTGTAGTCCCTTGTCTCACATAATTTTCTTAGGGTAATTTTTAATAAATTATTTTAAGAAAAAATTTATACAACTTTTATGGAAAATTTAAAAAGTTATCAAAATATTAGATTTTTTTTTTCTTTTCCCATAAAAACTTTCGTAAAATATTTTACTAACAAATGTTCTTAAGGCATTCCTTAGCTTTTCCCAAGAAAAAAAAATTGATTTTTTGACAGCTTATTTTTTTTCTTTTCTTTAAAAAGTGACATTAAAACTTTTCTAAAATATTTCATTAACAAATATTCTAAGGACACCTGAATCTTAATATTAATAAGAAATTGTTAATGAATACTTTAAAGGTATTAGTTTAAAAACTATTTTTAGAAATATTTTATTGAAAAATGAAAAGCAATTAATTTTTCAGACAATTTTTTATATCTTTCATAATAGTAGTGTTAAAACTTTCTTAATATGGTTTATTAACAATTTTCCTAAAGACATCTATTAACATGACTCATATTAATATATAATATGTGTAATGCACGCGCTTAAGAGGGGGTTGTAGGTAGGGCTGTCCACGACTCGCTTGGACCTTACAAACCACCCGGAACCTGATCATCTTCACCCGAAACCGCTCAATCAAAGCTTGGTTTCGGTCGGACACTGGTTGCTGGCGTAAGGACTCGAGACCATCGGTTTGAGTTATGGGTTAGTTATTTGAGAAACCGACGAACCCGACCTGCCTAATGAGATGTTCTTCCCTCGTCGAAAATCAAGAGTTTCAACCAAAAACCGATAAGTCCAAAGACTCCAAACTCTTAAGTC
>NW_027071713.1:0-1098 GCF_002906115.3 Quercus suber | reverse complement strand
ATGTACGGTCAACATTTTTTTTTTTTTTTATGGGACTCGGTCGACAATTTAATCGGGACTTTGTCAAACTATTTGGTAAAGACCCAACTAATCCAAATCCAATTTTCCATCTCTAATTCAAATTTAATGTCGTCTCTTTTGACTTTGTGACTTTTCCAAGTTCAGATGTTGATTATTCCTTTACATATCTTCATTTTCTCTTTCGTTTTCCAAGAAATAAGGGCCGTAGAGGAGTTTGAATAATATTATTTGAATATTTTTGATACACGTATGGGTGAAAAAGTGTGTTAAAAAGTCTGTAAAATTGTTTAAAATATGAAAATGTGTGTTAAAACCACACAACCAATGGGATTTTCAATTTTGAAGTGAGGGTTAAACGTAAATCTGACCATTTTCATTACCGAGTTTTTTGAGAATCCATTATTGAGTTTAATGGTGTTATGAGCAGTGGAGTCAATACCGTACCGTACCGGCCTGTACGGTCAGAATTTTTTGTAACGGCACCTTGGCCGGTGCAGAAACACAGCTATTTTGTACCACTTTTTGGTCTGGAGTTTACCAAGTTGTACTGGCAAAACCTGGAAAAAAATCAAATACCGGCCAGAAAAAGAAAAACAAGAAAATAGAAATTAAGTGATTAACGGTAAAAGAAAATACCATGTAACCCACAACACCGCCGTCGCGAGCACTATTCCAAAAGTGACCAGCCATTCTTCTTCTTTTTCATGCCTATCTGTTTGCCTCTCTAAGTTTTTATTTCTAAAGGCTCTAATTGTTTGTTTTGTTGTGACTTTTAATAGTAAAATAGTAAAAAACTAGAAGTAAAGGTGGTTTGCTTTTTGTAACTTGTGGCAGTGTGCCCTCCTGGCACCCCTACGTGAATTGTTATAAAATTTTGAGAATTTAAATTTGATTTTTTTTTTCTCTGATGCCAAGAAGCTTCGAACGGCATTTTAACTTTTAATAAGTGAAAAAAAAAATTTGTACTTATCTGTCAAACTTTATTGATTGTGATATTATTATTATTATTATTATTATTAAAGAAGTAGGAACATAAATTCCGTATTATTATTATTATTATTATTATTAATATTACCT
>NW_027071712.1:0-1103 GCF_002906115.3 Quercus suber | reverse complement strand
TATATATTAAAATTTATGGCGCACATATTTAATAGTGTAACTTTATTTTCTTGCATTTTCGTTTCTTCGTCAATTATTTCTATTTTCTTTTTTTTTTCTTTTTCTTTAATTCCAAATTAATTATTTCCCTGTACATGTATTATGGGAGTGAATGGGTGGAGAAATTATATAGTCTTCTGGTGGATCATGTCACTTATTTACTATTCAACTAAAAAAACTCCTATTTATTTAAAATTGCTGTGTCAGTAATCAGTTTCTATTTTAAATTTTTCTTAACTCAGCAATTTTAAACAGATGAGGAGCCTTTTAGTAGAATGGTGGATCACATCACTTGTCCACTATGAGGACCTTATAATTTCTCGCATGGGTGGGGTTTGATTGAGTATGAAGGTTTTTATTTATTTATTTATTATTATTATTATTTTTTAAAGAATCATCTTGAGCTTGTAGAGTTGAGAAATTTCCAATCTGTCAAGGCTGTCACATGTGTATTAACCAATCCAACTATATTGGATTAAGTTGGGTCAGTGAATGTTGCGAATACATATTTTATATTTTGTAAAAAATTGGATTTTAATCTTATTAATTATTCTTTTGATAAATTTTACAATTCGCATAATATATCTAAATTATATTGTGGATTTCTAAATTCATACAAACTAATATTGAAATAAATCACACTAAAAAAAGAAAAATGAAAATAAGGACAATAAGATAATTTAATGGGTTAGATAAGTTGAAAAAACTATCAACTTGAACTCAGCTCTACTCAAGACTTTAAAAAAAAGTTCTAACCCACCAACCCACAAAGATCAACTCAGGCGGCAAGTTGG
The DNA here is from genome assembly GCF_002906115.3 of Quercus suber. Classification (NCBI taxonomy): domain Eukaryota; kingdom Viridiplantae; phylum Streptophyta; class Magnoliopsida; order Fagales; family Fagaceae; genus Quercus; species Quercus suber. The sequence goes on along the minus strand of NW_027071712.1, from coordinate 270 downwards.
GTTGGTTTTGTTAGGTTATTGGGTATGATAGCTTGATGCACACCCCTAATATTTTAGTTCACAAACTTTTATAGTCCAATTTTTATCAATCTTAATTACAATATTTTTGCACTTCATTTCCAAAACTGAAAATGCAAAAAAAAAAAAAACCCTGTGCACTAATTTGTACATATAGCAATTAATGTTTCCAGTGTTTTTGCGTTTGACCTTGTTTTTAAATTAGCAAGTTGTATCAATGTCCATTCTATAATTCATTGCTGGAAAAAAAAA
>NW_027071711.1:0-1104 GCF_002906115.3 Quercus suber | reverse complement strand
AGATCCAATTCGGGTTTACACACAAAACACACAATAACTCATCGTCTAACTCGAATTGCTAGTGACCAATTTTGCTAGTATACCCTTTCTAACCCTACTATATAATCATCTCTTTCTCCCTCTCTTCTATTTGGCCTTTGGGGGAGGTAGGGGTGTACATAGGTTGGGTTGAGAGGATTTTTTGACCCAACTCACCATGGTGGGTCAAAAAAAATTCAACCCAACTTAGTCCATCACATAAGTCCAACCCAACCCACATGGTGTGAGTTGGGGTTGGATTGAACCCATGGGTTGGATAATTTTTTTTATTACTATTATTATTAAATTGAGCAATATATATATATATATATATATCACACTTGCCATCTAAATTGATAAACAAAATATACATTAATATATAAACTAATATTCCAACTTAGTTGTAAACAAAATATGTTTAAGTATTCAACTGAATTGATAAACAAAATATAAATGAACTAGTATCTTAATTCATTTATAAACAAAATATACATGAGTTCCTAACTCAGTTATAAACAAAATATATCTAAAATTTTTAAATTTTTTTATTAATTATATAATGCATTTAAATAAATATTAAAAGAACTTATAGGATTTTATATTATATATGATAGTAGGAACCAAGCAAGTGCTCTACAGCTGGTTTTTTTAAAAAATTTATTAAATATATAATATATTTTAAACATATATTAAAATATGAGTGAGTTGGGTCGGGTTTGACCGGTTTGTAATTTTATGATCCAAACCCAACCCGACCTGCTATGAATTTTTTTTTTTTATAACTCAACTCAACCCACCAAACCCTAAAAATTGACCTAACCCGACAGGTTGGGTTGGATCGGGTCGGATTTGGCAGGTTGGCGGGTTTCATGCACACTCCTAAGGGGAGGGATGATACAAGTGTTAGCAGACTATACTGATTATTTAGTGGACTGGGCCATCTATATTGTACAGAACAAAAACTTGGGATATACTATACCGCAGTTGGGCCCAGTTAGAAAGGACCCAGCACAAACAATTTTTTCATAGTAATTTCACTTTCTGGTTTTTTTCTTTTCCCTACGGTCTGTGAACATAGAAAACGAC
>NW_027071710.1:0-1106 GCF_002906115.3 Quercus suber | reverse complement strand
TCTCTATACAATCCGACCGGTAAGCAAGTGTTTACAGTAGAGCACCGAGAAGAAGGAGAGGTGATGAAGAGCGTAGCATCTATCTTTGAAGCAGTATGACTGAAGAGAGAGAAGCAGACAAGACGGATGCAGGATGCAGCAAGAAAAGACCGTCGCTCACTTACACTCTCAACGGGGTGACACTGACTCCGCCATCGCGTTCAGTACGTCGATAGCCATATTCCCAAACAGCATCGAGGAATTGAGGCGAATTGACAACAATCTCAGAGAGGATCACGCCTCGAGTTGTAGGTATGTCCCGGATTGTGACATGAATCCTCGCATCCAGGCCGAACACCAGCGCATCATGGGCCCGATCAAGGACCAGGTAACCACCAGCCAGCAGAACCTTTCCCGGAGCTGAGACTGCGACTGCACGACCAACCATTGGGATCGACGTTAGTCTTTGTCGAAGCAGACACGTTCATTCAAGAATTGCTTCAACTTATATACAATCGCTCGTACGACTCGGCTGTTCGCGCTAGTTCGGTATCGCGTAGCGCGAGAACATCGAAGTTACTAGCGGAGTTACTATAGGTAGCACGTATTAGAGCATTCTATTCTACTCTTTATTCTTAGGATTATAGATTTAAAGTAAGTAGATTAACTCTAATTACATTATTTTATATATCTTAATCTATTCTACTCTTTACTCTTAGGGTTACAGATTAAGAGTAATTAGATTAACTCTAAGAACATCATTTTATACGTCTTAATAAGCTCTATAAAATGGTCATAAAATATCTATGTATATTAGGTAATCAAAGTTGTTATTAATGTAGTAAGATAGAATAGACCCTAGCTTTTAAGTATTGTTAAGGCAATAGACTAGGATAATAATTTAAGGATAGAATAAGACAACTATAGATAGAATACAAGACATACTATAGAGAAGAAATAATAAAGTTAGTAGCAGAGCAGAACTAAAGTATAAAGCTAGTACTAAGATAAGAGAACACCCGTATTGCCTAAGGCATAAAGTCTAGCCTACTACTAGCTAGGACATAGAACATGTATAAGGCATAGCTAACTACTATGTTAGTACTATAATACTATAACACTACCCC
>NW_027071709.1:0-1106 GCF_002906115.3 Quercus suber | reverse complement strand
GGGTACGCTGTCAATATAGTAAATACTAATGTATCTATTAAAATAATATTCACATGGAATCAATGATTATATAATATATATCATTGAAAATGCTACTGTTCAGAAAAGTAGTCATGTCAGTATTACTTACAAGCAGCACAATTTTGCTTCCTTACTCTTTATTTTATGCTTGCATCATTTCATGCCTGTCCAAGCAGAATGAAAAGAAGCAGTATGAAAAGAAAGTGAAATATTCACGTCTCCCTATCTGTGCTAAGTATTAAAAGGTCATGGTTTCAATTTCATCTCTCTATCAGGACTAAGGACTCACAAGAAGAAGTGGCAGACAACTTGGCAATGCTTAAAATGAAAACAGGAAAAGTATAGTCACTATTATAGAGTGATTTAACTAAATATATAATTTAAATTTATATAAATAAAAACCTCATTGAAAAGGAGCACAACCCTAGCACAGGGGATGTTTATTACATTATTTTTTAACCCTCTACTTTCTTTCTTTTTTTCTCTATCCTACTACCTTCCTATTATTCAATGACGGCTCTAGGATTTTTTTTTAGGGGGGTCAATAATATCAGAGTTAAGAACAGTCTAGAAAGAAGATTTATTTATTTATTTTGCTTAACAAAGAAGCAATTTTAACAATGACGCAACACTTTCATAATAAAATCTAGGTGGCAAGTTGTTAAAGGTATGTAAAAAGTGATGTCAGTTGTGGGTCTAAATAAAAACCAATTACAACATACAACTTAACCTTTATTGTAAAAATATTGTGAAAGTAGCACTAAGATAATTATATTCAAGCTTATTTCATTTGGGAAAAACTTATTTAGCTAAAACTAAAAACTTTTTGCTAAAAATACGGTAGATAAAGCTAAAAAGTGGCTGAAATAGTATAGTGAGATCTATGAATAGTATCAAAAAGTGCAATGAAACTCAAGAATAGTACAAAAATAAGTTGAATAGTAACAAAAATAAGTTAAATAGTAAAAAAGCTAGTTTTTTAAGCCAATGCCAAACACAACATAAAAATGTTAAAAATTTTTATTTAGGGGTAAAAAAAAAATTATATATAATTTTTTTTTTTTGACCAGGTCTAGGGGTTCATT
>NW_027071708.1:0-1108 GCF_002906115.3 Quercus suber | reverse complement strand
AAAATTATATAAAATATTATTACCGATGACATAAAATTTTGATCATAAATAATTTTATAGTGACAACAAAGTCTCTCACAATTTATAGAATAGCGATGTCACTTAACCCCTTGCAAAAACGTTTTAAGTGACAGCTTAATGTCGTTATTATTATTTCTAACTAATTGCGAGGGATTAAAAGCCCTTACAAATAAATTTTAACGACGACACTATCATCTCTAAAAAGTATGTTATCAATTTGAAATTCGTAAATAATTAATTGAGAGGGTATGAAGGTCCTCACAAATAATTGTTAGCGATGACTGCTTCCTCTCGTTAAAAATAAGTTGTCGACTTTTCTCGTCGTTTGGTAATATATTTGTGAGGGTAGATTTGTTCAATAACGACGGTGGATTGTCCTCGTAAATTATCTATTTGCGAAGGTATGGTCGCAAAATCTCTTTTAGTAACAAGAACAAATACGATGGCCTTCGAGGGCCATATGCCCTTGCTAATAACCTTTTGCGACGATATTTGAATTTTTGCGAGGGCATTTTATCCTCGCTAGTAGACTCTTTTCTTGTAGTGAGAGATCGTGGTGATCATTGGGAAACATGAAAACTTCTGCTGCGTGCACAGATTAAACCTCAATTATTTGATGCTTAGCCATTCCTTCACCCTAAATATAGAATCCTCTTCAATGGGTTGCTAAGTTCTAGTATATATTAGTGAAGACACAACCCATTTATAAACTAAATCACCATTTTGAAGGCAATCTAATATTTGTGGCCCTCCAATATGGGAAAATGATTTGTTTTGTGCCTCTTGAATGACGTGCAGACGAGTAAGCGTTCGAGTTTCTTGGTATAAGTCATATGAACTGTAGTGTTGTTCTGATTTTGGTTATATATGAAAAGAAGTCAATTAACTATGACAATTTTTACGTGCCCACATGTCAGGGCCTACCCTTTTCTGTAGATGATAAAAGTGGACAGTAAGGCCAGTGGCAAGACAAGGTCTTTATGTTGATAGGTTTTTATACAATCATATTAAATAATTAGATTATACATTTCTTAGTTTATACTTTAGAGACGATCTGTAATTTAAGATGGCTGGTGCTTTATAATTG